>NC_066619.1:50422719-50545456 GCF_025201925.1 Gopherus flavomarginatus
TACCATGATACCTACAAGAAATTATGTTTTAGGTAGAGAGGCGTTCACTTTAAATGACTGGTTCTCAACCAGGGGTATGTGTACCCCTCAGGGTACGCAGAGGCCTTCCAGGGGGTACATCAACACATCTAGATATTTGCCTAGTTTTACAACAGGCTACATGAAAGTACTGGTAAAGTCAGAACAAACTAAAATTTCATACAACTCATTTATACTGCTGTATATACTATACACTGAAATGTAAGCACAATATTTATACTCCAATCGATTTTATAATTATGTTGTAAAAAGGAGAAAATAAGCAATTTTTCAGTAACAGTGTGCAGTGATACTTTTGTATTTTTCTGTCTGATTTTGTAAACTAGTCATTTTTAAGTGAGGTGTAACTTGGCGGCACGCAAGACAAATCAAGACTCCTGAAAGGGGTACAGTAGTCTGGAAAGGTTGAGAGCCACTGTTTTAAACAATAAATGTCAGCGACCCTCAAAGTATATATTTTTATACCTCTTCCACTTCCCTTGGCATGTTCTTTGTTTTCTTATATTATAATGTCTTTGGGGACTGTTTTCTCATATATATTTGGACAGAACATACTGAAATGTGGACACTAAATGCAATAAAAAAGTAATTTAAAGAGTTTGATTTTAAAAATATTAATATTTCAGATTCTTGCTGCTCTGAGTGCTGTAAGGATCTTAATATAGCAAAACCACGGCATAATCCACAGCACCATAGACCTAAATTCTGTAGAAAGGACATCCAGCTTCTATAATATTCCAATGGCGCAGAATAACATGACTGTGGTGCCTTTAAGTAAGCTCAAAATTGGAGGTTTTTATCCAGTTTAAAATGGAACTGAATATCAATACAACATCATTCATGTAGTCAGTTATTATTAAGTTCAATTTATTTTAATCTGTATGTTTTTTATGTGCCACAGATCTTTTCCGTGACAACAAAAAGGTTTCATTGCACAAGACGTCATGGGAATTTGGAAGTTTTGGCAGCTTGGTAAGGAACTTTCAGCGCTTTTGGTACGTGGGAAGATATGGGACCTAGTTTGAATTCGTGAGATAGGCAGATTAACTGAAAGGGACCACTAAAACATTTAGCAATTTAATATATTAATACTGACATTTAATAGTCATTAGGTTTCAGTACCAACACTCCACTGAATAGGGACAATTTGCATGGCGGAACTATTGACTCCAAACTCAAAAAGACAACAATGCATCAACTTACACTTCATTCAGATTTAGAAAGTTTTCTTGCTTTGTTTTTGGGGTTTTTTGTTTTTGTAAACCATAATGGCTTATTTATTTATTTATTTAAAAAAACCAGAGACTTTGATTTTAGAGCACAATTCTGAGATAAGAATGGATTGCACATCAACAGTTTTGGATTACACATGGCATTGATTTAACTTGTCTTCAAAAGACTGCATTTCGGTGCCAAATTTAGAGATAAAACGTAGCTATATGATAGGTTTTTTTAAAAACACACTTTAAACAATCCCTCTTGAACGTTTACAATTCAAAACACTGAAGCAGGGATATGCTGCTTTTGTGACAATTATACAGCTCTCCTACTCATCCAGAAGCTGGCAGTTAGAGACCTCTCTTTCCCATTTTCCTTCCTATACTAACAGAAAAAAGGGTAAGAAAACGTCAATGCACTTTTATAGCATTTTGTAGATAATTTTGTTTAGTGAGGTATCAATCAAGGGTGATTACTGATAATTATTTGTACTACTATGATGACTTACATTGCTTGTTATACTATTAGATAAGCTATAGAAATTTTAGAAATTAATGAACAACAAATTAATTGAATCAGGTGGATACTTCTATGTTGTTTCCTGTTCCACTACCATTTCATGAGTTAGGCTAGTCAAAGATTACTGACAAATAGCTTAGGTGGGTATTTAAAAATGTAAAACTTTCTTTCAAATTACCAGTCTCAGCTAGATTTATGCTATTTCTGACCAATTACTCAATATTTCTCCAAGACACCAATGTAAATCAAATTAGCAGTCATGAATTAGCACTGATTTGACACAGCAGACAGTAGGTAATTTTCTTTAACCATCACCCTAATTCTCTCAGGCACTATGTTTTTTTTCCCTACTTCTAATTTCATAATTAAAAACCTAATTTCATACAAAATGAAGTTATTTTTTCAATTTGAAACTTTCCTTTGTTCCAGAAGTGTGTGTGTTGAGATGGGCTTTTGGAGAACAGCAAGACTCACTTTCCCTTGTTTCGACCATGATTTTACAATGAAATCTAGCTCCTCTTGTATTGAATTTTCACCTAAGAACGAATGCTCAAATGAATCTCAATTTTGGTTAAAACTAAGATTAATTAAAGAAATATCTGGGAAGTGAATGCCTCTAATGATTATATTCTTATGAGTGTATGAGAAATCGTGAAAATGATCAAATCAATCGTTTTCCACAATTTGTGTTTTCCTTCTTTACATTATCAAACTACAATAAAATCCTTAGAGTTTTAAACTTCCTTTAGCTATATCTTGAAATTATATGGGTCAATTTTTGTTGACGGTCCTAAACCTGCAATACTTACTTATACAAAACTTTCAATCTTTCAGTAAAGTCTAATATTCCTTGGAGAATTCACATATTTACTTTTTTAAAAACAAAAAATTGTCCTTAAATGTCAAGTCCCTTAAGTTTTAAAGTACCCTAAAAAAACCCAAAAGACTTAGAGTAATAGTTCCACAAATTTATACTTGTCCAATAAAAATGTGCCCTTTTGTAAGTTACAGTATTAACTCTATATTAAGAGCTCTTTTCTAAAGTCATTTGATAAACAATCTGAATTATAAAATTCTAGTTTGTGCTCTACACTATGTGTATAAGCAAGAACAAAAAAAACCTCTGCTACGAGTCCCATTAATGGTGGAAGATATGATAAAAAAAAGCTGGTCTGCATTATGTTTTTGCTGAGCATTTACCCTTGATCATGTACAAATATGACACCCACATTTTGTTGGCCTAAGTATCACGTTGCTAGCCCTGCAGCTCACTCCTGCCAATTCTGAAAATACAGTATATATTGGTTATATTCTTTTCTCACATCCCCATTTACTCTATTTTCATTCCCAGTCTCTTTTTTCTGCTGTTTTTTTAAATTTGAAAATTTCATTTTACAAGGTATTATACTGGAGCCTGAGGGTGTCTTTGTTCTCGCTTTATGCACAATGATCACGCTAATCTTTCTAGAACGAATATTGTTTTTACTGCCTAAGAAAAGAAATAAATGGTTTTCTTCAAACAATTAAATAACAGTACACTAAAAAAAAAAGTTTAAACAGTTGACTCTTGATACTGAATATTCTGGCATCTCTCTCTCTACCCTTTTTAGCTCACTAAGGCAAATGTCAGCTAAATCAAATCTGCAAAATAGAAATGAACTAATAACTGAAGCGCAAGAGACAACGTGTTTGTAAGCAAACGGAGTATGCCTAAAGAACCTTGAAAGGGGTGAAAAATATAGCAGAGCCTGTGAAAGCCATAAAAAAAAATATATACATACCATCACATTACGTAATCAAACTTTCAAAAGTAAACACACACAGGTGTGCTAAGATTCAGGAATAGTAAGGTAAATACTTACCTTTCTCTTATAAAATCTGCTAGATCTTTTGTTGATAGGTGTCCATGTTTCATGTTATGATAGAGGACATCAAAGCCATTGTTCCTTTCCCCCTAAAGATTAATAAAAAGACTTTATAGTTTAATCAAAACTATGAAGCACAACTTATTAAAAAAATTATACAACTACTGCTTTCTTGATCTGCTCCAGCTCAGCTTATTTCCTAACCACTCAATTTACAATTAACCCAATAGAGAGACAAGGTAGGTGTCCTTCAGCTGTCCTTCAGAAGAGCTCTTTGTAGCTTGAAAGCTTGTCTTTTTCACCAACAGAAGTTGGTCTAATCAGGGATTTGGAGCTGTGCTCAGACTCGGCTCCAGCTCCAGGCAAAAACCTGCAGCTCCACTGCTCCGCACTCCAGCTCCAGGCTCAGCTCCAAAGCCCTGGGTCTAATAAAAAATTACCACCTCACCCGTCTTGTCTCTCTAGTATGATGGGACAAACACAGCTACAAAAACACTGCAAACAATTAACTCAGTAGTCACAAATGAACTTCTTGCCACATCATGGCCACTCTTTCATATGCACATTTTCTATGCTACATCGAAGACCTTCTTTTCTTTGGGCTTCTGTATTACTATACCCTCGCCTTCCTAACTTCCCACACATTGCAAGGTACTCCTTCAGTGCTGCATTCTTTCTCCCTGACCCCTCCATCTCTGTTGTTGTTCCCCAAAAGTCTGTCCTTCATCTTCTCTTCTCTTTCCTCACAAACTCCCTGAATGACCTAATATACTCTGATGGTGTGTCACTATCTCTGTGTTGGTTACTTAAATTTCTCTCTCCAATCCAAACTCTCCCATTCTTTCCAGACTCATCCATCTTCCTGTCTTTCTGATATTTCCTCATGGATGTCTTAACACCACTGTTCTCAAAATAAACTTGTCAAACATTGAACTTCTCTTTCCTTCTGGACTATCTACCCTTTCCCTCTTTTCCATCACTACTAACCAGTCCACAGTGCTCTTGGTCACTTAAACTCACTTTTCACATTCTTCTTTCCTCAAATTCAGGCCCGTGCCAAATTTTATCACATCTCCCTCTATAATATTTGGTAAAATGGCTAAAACCATTAATCTCTCTTTTCCATCCCCTACAATCCCCCTTTGCCTATCAATTATATTTGCAATATTTAGATTTTAGAGCACTAAGTGGCATGGACAGTTGTCTTCATAATGCACCAAGCATACTTAAAAGGTGTTCTATATAACTATTAAACAACGGAATATAATAGCAATCTGAACTGGACCACCTTCATACATCTATCTCAGTGATATGGAGACCTCAGGAGCTAAATTAGCGATCAACATTACCCAAAAGAGCCACAGTAATGTGAATTCACCGTTTCATTTACTATAGTACTATATATTTATATTTAAAACCAGTGTGACGGGGAAGATTTAGTGTATATAGTATATTATTCTCACAGCAAAATGACTGACCAAGTATTATTATTTTATCAACTACAATTGATTAATAACACGGTAAAAGCATCTTGACTGGTTAGTAACTTAGATTAGTTAATAATTAAATCACACAGTGTTTTAATATCATGTGCTGCAAAGAGCCACAGGAGACACATTCAAGAGCTATTTGTGGCTTTTGAGCCTCAGTCTGAGTATCACTGATCTACCTCACAGTAATTTTGGGTTTTTTTGCTTTACTGGTTCCAAACATTAAGAGTATTAATCTTATTTTAATTTTCTGGTTACCATTCATCACAATGTTCAAAAAAGGTGAATATAAAGATGTCAAACCTAACCGCTGCACACCATGTCAAACCTTAGTCCCAGATTTGGACCTTAGCGTCCAAAATATGGGGGTTAGCATGAAAACCTCCAAGCTTAGTTACCAGCTTGGACCTGGTACTTGCTGCCACCACCCAAAAAATTAGAGTGTTTTGGGGCACTCTGGTCCCCCCTGAAAAACCTTTCCTGGGGACCCCAAGACCCAAATTCCTTGAGTTTTACAACAAAGGGAAATAATCCTTTTTCCCTTCCCCCCTCCAGGTGCTCCTGGAGAGAGACACAGACACAAGCTCTGTGAATCCAAACAGAGTGACTCCCCCTCTCCGTTCCCAGTCCTGGAAACAAAAGCACTTTTCTCTTCACCCAGAGGGAATGCAAAATCAGGCTAGCAAATTTAACACACACAGATCTCCCCCTGATTTTTTTCTCCCACCAATTTCCTGGTGAGTACAGACTTAATTTCCCTGAAATTTTCCAGAAAAGAAAACTTCAACAGGTCTTGAAAGAAAGCTTTATATAAAAAAAGAAGAAAAATACATACAAATGGTTTTTCTGTATTAAGGTGACAAAATACAGGGTTAATTGCTTAAAAGAATATTGAATAAACAGCCTTATTCAAAAAGAATACAAATCAAAGCACTCCAGCACTTATATTTATGCAAATACCAAAGAAAAGAAACCATATAACTTTACTATCTGATCTCTTTGTCCTTACACTTAGAAACAGAAGATTAGAAAGCAGAAACTACTTCTCCAAAGCTCAGAGAAAGCAGGCAGACAGAAACAAAGACTCAGACACAAACTTCCCTTCACCCAGAGTTGAAAAAAATCCGGTTTCCTGATTGGTCCTCTGGTCAGGTGCTTCAGGTGAAAGAGGCATTAACCCTTAGCTATCTGTTTATGACAAAAGATCAGCAAGTTGCAGATTGATTTAGCTGTAGTTACATACACACGTCCGTACCAATTTAGTCTTTTTACAGGTATGTAAATGGACTATCTTGCATATATTTAAGCACAGAAAACTATTAATGGATTAACATTTTTTAAAAATTTAACACTAGCGTAGTAGTGTTGATGGCGCAAAGTTTCCTGGAGCTCATAGCTCAGAAAAAAGAAACAGAAAAATCTGATTAATAGAAAAATATAACTTGTTTGGCTAACAGATTTAAGTCTTTCCACTTTATTTGTGTAGTCTTTTTGTTTCAGCTACTGGTCTAACTCCAACTGAAAAAAATGAAATGAGAAGTCTTGGCTCAACCAACAGTTGAGGCCAATGTTACCAAACTCAATGCAAGAAAATTCTTAGTACTGCATATGCAGGGACAAAAATCAGAAAATACCTTAACATCAAAGAGCCCATAATCGGCAAATCAAAGTGAGCAGAAACCAGAACTGTATTTATTTACTCTAGACAGACTATATGCAAACGCTAACCGTAGCCAAATCAATACCTACTCCCCTTCTCAGTTATCACACTGCTTTGCTTTGCGCATCTAAAATGTAGACTAACGTAAAGCTATAAAACAGTCCTTGCATACTGGCTCAACAATAGATGACTACTAAACTTACTACAGAACTAAAATTACTATTTATATTTTCATGAGAATTTAGTTTCCAAATTTGGGCACAATAACTCTTCAGAGGACAAAAGAATCTTCTATACATATGTTAAAGTAAACCATTAATTTTTGCAGAGGAAACATTTTTAAATGTTCCCTTTATAAAATGCTGTTCTATTTTCTTCACCTCTATTTGGTCTCCCCAAGCTAAACCAACACAGTCCCCACAAACTCCACAATTCACACACTAACATATTTCTAAATATCTTGAAACACACCACTTTTGAACTTTAATGTTAGAAGTTATTCCCTTTACTTTTCATAATGTGGTGGTTCTCAACTTTTTCTATACTTTAAGACCTTAATTCCCTTCACATTTAACAATACAATTTCCATTTCCCACTCAAATGCAGTTTGACAAAAGTACAAAATCACATCGTAAGAAACATTCATGATTTTCAAACATAATAAAATGTAAAAACGAGGATACATTTATTCAGTATGTTAAAGCTACACACAGATGCCCCCCAGGTTACGCAAACCCAACTTAAACAAATCCGCACTTACAGAAAAAGTTCCGTAAGCTAGAAATCTGAGGGGGGATGGGGAGTTTGCGCATAATGGTTGGGTATACGTTTTCGACTTACGCAAGGTATTCCAGAATGGAATGCCTTGCGTAAGTTGGGAAGCGTCTGTAATTGTTTAAATACATTTGCAAAACTAAAGTGCATCTTCTTAGCTAATAAAACTTACCAAATTTAGTGTAAAGGCTATATTTATTTGCAAATCAACATGTTTTAATGGTTATACCAACACCTGAAAATGAACCTTTCCTTAGGAAAATAGTTGAAAATTTTTTACAGCAGTGAATAAATCCACTTTCAATTTAACTCAAGCCATCTTGTAAGATCCATTCTCAGTGTAGGTTGACTGGATGATAAAATGTTCATTAATTCCTCCATGAATCTCTCAGCTGTGCCATGGGAAAATACAGTCTTATCAGTTAGTACCTGGTGCACAGAAATAGCTAAGTGTACTTGAACGAATGATAGAGAGAGTCTCCTAATGGATTAAAATGAAGCAGATACTCTAGAAGGGACTGAATAGAGGAGGCTGATGCTGGATCTCTTAATATTATCTGCCCAAATAGAAAACTTTTTCCATTTGTGGTCATAGCAGCCGCAGGTTGATTGTTACTGGAATTTAGTAAAATCTGTTGAATTCAAATAAAATGAGACGTTGCAAGGTCCCATGGTCCATGCTATCAAGAGTGTGGTTCTGGGAAGTAAATCCAGCCACTCAAATGGGTCAGGAAATCTGTGGTTACTGATAGACAAACATTATTTTGGATAGATGATGGTCTGTAAGCCATTTCTGTCTTGCCCAAGCTAGGGAAGTCAAAATATTCTGACCTTGTTCTTATTTTCTTTATAATACTTTGAATGAGTACAGACAGGGAACACCATAGAGAAAATCTATTTCCCACTAGAACATAAATGCATCTCATATGGACAGAATCGTAGAATCATAGGACTGGAAGAGATCAAGAGGTCATCAAGTTCAGTCCCCTGCACTCATGGCAGGACTAAGTATTATCTAGACCATTCCTGATGGAGTTGTGTCTAACCTGCTCTTAAAAATCGTCAATGATGGAGATTCCACAACCTCTCTAGGCAATTTATTCCAGTGCTTAAATACCCTGACGGGAAGTTTCTCCTAATGTTCAAACTAAATCTCCCTTGCTGCAATTTAAGCCAATTGCTTCTTGTCCTATCCTCAGAGGTTAAGAACAACAATTTTTCTCCCTCCTCCTTGTAACAGTTTTCAAGTCCCTTCTCAGTCTTCTCTTCTCCAGACTAAACAAACTCAATTTTTTTCAATCTTCCCTCATGAGTAAAGGTCTAGAAAACAACCTATTTTTGCTGCTTTTCACTGGACTGTCTCCAATTTGTCCACATCTTTCCTGAAATGTGGTGCCCAGAACTGGACACATTGCTCCAGCTGAGGCCTAACCAGCATGGAGTAGAGCGGAAGAATTACTTCTTGTGGTCTTACTTACAACACTTACAGAATGTCTGCTTCTGCTCTAAAACAAAACTTTGGACATTTTGAATTGCATTTCATTGCAAGCAGATCTATCTATGGATACTCCCAAAGAGAATATTTCATTACTACTGAATTCTTCAAGTGACTATTTGTGCTGCTGTCTTCTATTCCTGCTCAAAAGATCCATGGGCTGCGGACTTGCTTTATGGGATAAATGTAATGATGAATGCACCGGTTCCACAATTCCACAGCTTCCTTGCACGGCTGTCTAAAATGAGCTCCTCGTTTGCTGACCTAGAACATTCCTGTCATATTATCTGATCTACTTGTATCACTTTGTCTTGCAGATGTGGGAGAAAGAACTTGAGAGAATGCCAAACTGCTCTCAGTTCTAATATGTTCATATGCATATTCTTTCCCCAGGAGTTCCAATGTCCATGAATTACCAGGTTGCTGAAGTGAGCTTTCACAGATCTAGAATGAGTAGAAGACTTTCATCCCCAGAAATATGGAATAGAATCCCTTTTCCATTTTTTTTGGGGGGGGCTTCTT
The DNA here is from genome assembly GCF_025201925.1 of Gopherus flavomarginatus. Taxonomy (NCBI): domain Eukaryota; kingdom Metazoa; phylum Chordata; order Testudines; family Testudinidae; genus Gopherus; species Gopherus flavomarginatus. The sequence goes on from NC_066619.1 coordinate 50,432,302, forward strand.
CTATGCCACCTGCCTCCAATAGTGAGCAGACTTCTGTTCTTAGCAGATACTGGTGATAGGGATCCCTGAAGGAGGGACTGGGAGGAAGCAGATGTCAAATTGAACGAAGAAACCCCTCTGAATGACTTCCTGAATCCCTCTGTGTCTGCAATGATGGCACTCACCAGAAGTTGAAGGAGTGGAAAAGTTGGTTTTCCAAAGGGAGGAGGAGAGCTAGGCAGTAGGTAAATGACTCACAGCTGGTTTGAGGCTCTCAAATATCTCTGCTAAGAAGGTGAGGATGTAGCCAGTTCCCCTTTTGGGGGAGACATGTAAATTTTTCTTTTCAGCTGTTGCTGATTTAATCTTTTGGGAGCAAAATAGGCTGAAAACTAAGAAAATAGGCTGTCCTGGGGATCTGCAAATAGGAACTCCGAATCTTCGAAGTGACTGACAGATCTTGAGGACTTATAGCCATAGCTCTAGTACCCTCTGGTTTTTGCATATCAGCTCTAACACTAAGGAATTCATCATCCTCAAATGGAAGGCCTTCCACTTGGGTTCTTGCTTCAGGAGGCAGACCAGATGACCAGATCCATAAATGGCACCTCAAGGTGATAACTGAAGCTATCCTAAAAGCTGCATCCGAGGAGTCAAAGGAAGCTCTTAATGCATGCCTGGCTACTAACCAGTCCTCAGAAACAAAAGCTTTGACCAGTTTCTTTTGCTCCTCAGGTATGGATTTATCAAATATAGCCATCTTCTTCCACAGACAGTACTGGTATCTGGACACTACAGCTAGCTAATTATATACCTTAATGCCCAGTGAAGCTGAAGAAAAGATCTTTCTTCCCTGGGCATCTAGCTTTTTAACTTCTTGTTCAACGGGGTGAAATGAGCCCATCCCTCCTCTTATTCTCTGGAGAGCAACAGTGGCAGCTAGTGCATTAGGAACAAGGTGAATATGAAACAGGAAAAACCCTCAACTGGTAGAGACCATTGGCCTTTTTTGGAGATAACCTGTTCAGAGGCAGGATTCAGCCACATACTAGTAGAGTAGTAGTAGCACCGTACCATCAGTAGTTACATCACAACACCTATCAGACCGGGACCCCTGTGTGCTAGGCACTGTACTACAACCAGCTATGTTTGTACCCCCCTCTGTACAGGGAGAGTGATTTTACCCTTGGAAGGACACCCCAAAAAGTCAGATACGGAATGAGATACTTCTTCCACTGACAGATAGAATTTTCAGTGTGCAGGCCATTCTCTCTATCAGCTCATGGAACTGAATCACATCTTCTCAGGGAGGTGGCAGCAGAGGAAACTCAAATATTCTCATCAGATGAGGTTTGATCATCTGGCTCAAGATCCATCTCCTGAGGTCCAATATGTCTCTTAAGATCCTTCCTCTGATAATATGTTCGGGGCTAGTAGCATGAGACAATTCTCTGGCAGCTGGAGAGGCACACTGATCTGGTGCATGCAACGTGCCTTAATTCGTTAGAGTGGAAAGTTTCTTAAAATTCTGTCTAGGGCAGTGACAGACTCCTGAGCTGCAAGTGGCTCTTTAATGTGTCTCCTGTGGCGCTTTGCAACACATGATATTAAAACACTGTGGTATAACCAATCAGGATGCTTTTATTATTATATTAACCAATAACCACCAATGATAAAATAATAATACCTGGTCAGTTATTTTTCTGTAAGAATAGTATGTATGTATGTACTTAAGGATTCAGACCTTCCAGTTTCTTTCAGCAACAGTTACCACCCTCTGCTATAATGTGGAGAGGCTAGTCCCAATACTCTTCACATCATTTTGAAGGACTGCTTTGTGAACATCTATGGGGTAAAAAGTATCTGTTGGATAGGGATTGTGTCAGTTTTGTGTGTGTGAACCCATCCATACACAATCATCACTGGCTAATTAGGACTTCTGGTATTGCTTTCTTTTCCCCCCATGAGCATCGAAGATTTTCTCTTCAGCAGCTGGGCTTCATACTGATACTGCGCCTCTCACATTGTCATAAAGGGGGGCCTTCTCAGATGCCAGGAGAGAGAGCAGGGCAAAGAGAAAATGAGGCTTCCAGTATCCATAAATACTTCTATTAAATAGGCCTATGTAAGGGTCATAGAAACTGAAGGTAGCTAACCTTTAGATGATGTTTCGTTTCAATTTCCCTTCATCAGCAACTAAACAAATGTACAAATGTTCTCATGGAAATGAAGTAGCCCTGTCAGCAATTCTTGAGTCTGAATTCAGTTTTTCCACAACCTGTACATAACAGGAAACCGATTACAGGAACTCTCTGTTTTGTTGAACTACCGTAATACATCTTGAAATTTCCAAGAAGAAATTATCATGTTTTATATGTAGCAAATTTGAATTTAAAGCTTATGTTTGGTATAGTAGCCAGAATTAACTTGGTTCATCTGCAGCAGTACTGATTTCCTACATTTTTAATCCAGTAGCATAAAGTACAAGGACTGTCTACTTTGGACCAAAATCTTAACAGTCTATTAGCATAAAACAAAAATACAGACCTAGCTCCTACCATAAGTGTGTGTAAAATGTACTACCTCTTAAGTTTATCCTGAATTTTCCTGCACTAGACAAGACAGATACTGTCTTACAGTTAATGGGAAAAGCAGCGATCAACACTATTTTAATCAGCAAAACTCAGCAGATGAGCTACTAACAAACAGTAAATACATGCAGATCCAAAGCAGCAGTCCTTTCTGTCCATGATCAAACTGTTTTTGATTATAGAAATTTAGAACATAGATTGTCTTGTCCCTCAAGGATAGGTAAGATGATAAACATCTGACAAGTCAATTATGCAATGTTATCTAAGCTGTATTAGCTAATTGGTATCTTCTGAGTTTATACACTTTGCTTAGAATCTATCAAAAATTCAGATAGCAAACTGCTCCACTCCCTGACAGTAATGTGATAAAGGAATTTGAAAAATATTGTTATGATACACAATTTAAATAGGACTTGTTTCAGCCTAAAAAACCCCAACACTCTCTAGGAAACAGGCAAACAGACTTATTCAAAAACTACAGATGGAAAAAGTCCTCAGACTTAACAGGATTTTATTTTAATCCATAAAAAGGTTAGGTCTCTAACTTTGAATTCGTATTAAATGAAATTTGGATAATTTCCTGTTTTCAAATCATCACTCATTTTAATTGATGTGCCTTTGTACCCACCCTTTTTGAACAAGAAACCATTATAGAAACATTTTAATTAAGACACAAAGTTATAAATGAAACAGCAGCAATCATTTGGAGGTCACATACCACATTATAATGAATTATGGTCCTTATGTTCTTGGTCAATACTCCATTTATTACAAGAAGTACAACTCTATAGAGATGGTGCAAGACCCATCATGCTGTCCCAAGTAGTGCCATGACCAGATATTTCCTTCTTTATCAACAACGGAAGTGAAATTCTAGAATACTCATTCACATTCTCACACATTAACCCTAAAATGTATTTGAAAATGCAGTGCCTACATTACCGGTTATCTGTCAAGTTGTCATTCTTGAATGTTTCAGTGGAATCTACTCTACAGGAGGCTACTGGTAAAACTAAACAACTATGGGCTGATTTTGAAAAGCTTTTCAATATAAAGGGTGAAACCTGCAGAAGGCCACAAGGTGAAGCTGACCCAACAGATCAAATTCAGCATCCATGACCACACTTCCAAACTTTCAGCTCCTTAAGGCATATATGATACACATATGACAGTGTATAGCCACGTCAGTGGCAGGATATTAGAGAAACAAAGTGGATGAGGTAATATCTTTTATTGGACCAACTTCAGTTGGTGAGATAGGAAAGCTTTCGAGCCACACAGAAGAAAAACTTGTCTCTCTCACCAACAGAGGTTGATTCAATAAAAGGTATTACTTAACTCCTCGTCACACCTATGACAGACAGTTCACTACCTTAAAAACAAAAAGCCAGCCTTTTGAGAACTGTTAATTATTGTGTGTGCATGCAAAAGGTGATCAAAAAATAGAAACTAGAGCTGCTTCCACATACATAAGAAAAGGAACAACTAATTGTGTTCATATTAAAATTACTCTTCCATATTCACCACAAAACAAGACTAAGAATATTTGCCTCTCTTTGTTGGGGCTCTGGTCAACTCTAAAGAGCTCATTTTTAGTATTAAGTGCAAAACTCTAGAATTAAATGCAAAGATAAGGTTGTCAGATCAAACAAACATAAAAACAGGTAACTCTAAGATTTACGATTGCCCCAGCACTGCTAACTCTGTCATATTCCAAAGTATGTATATTTTAAGGAATACATTAACTGGATTATGATTAGGTTTACATTTAACAAGTAGAAGAGGAGCAGAAAACAATATATCTGAGGCAGAAATTTCCTTCCTGGAACAACTTTTAACATGAGATTTACTGACTTCTGAATGTTTCTCTTTGGAACTTTAAACTTTAGGGGGAGGGATAGCTTAGTGGTTTGAGCATTGGCCTGCTAAACCCAGGGTTGTGAGTTCAATCTCTGAGGGGGCCATTTAGGGATCTGGGCAAAAATCTGTCAGGGATGGTACTTGGCCCTGCTAGTGAAGGAAGGGGGCTGGACTTGATGACCTTTAAAGGTCCCTTCCAGTCCTATGAGATAGGTATATATCTCCATATTTAAAAAAACTGTGCATGCTCATGCCTGTACTTTCAAATATTCATAACTTATTTTAAAACCAATTCCTCCTCCACAAACTCAGTAAAATATGCTGTTCATTAAGGTTTATTAATATACCAATGAACTAACTTATTTCACTCACATTGGTATAAATCAGGTGACTACATTGAAATCAAGTGGTATTAGTGTAAAATTGGTGTAAGGAGAATCAGGCCTCAAAAGTTTTAAAGTAAACTTAAAAGGGTTTTTTGTTTTAAATTTGAGACACGTTACAAACTCTTCCAATTGGAAGTGTAGGTCCTTCTGGCAGACGATTTCCAAAAAAACATCAGAAACAAAGTATATTCTTGAAGATCACCATGGCTACAAGCTCCTTATCCTGTCAGGAGCCAGGCTGTTAAGGAAGGTCTCTTGGGATGGGACAGAGCAGGGTATCCCAGTCAGTATGAAGATCTGAGTCCCGATTCTCAGCCTGATGGAACTGGCTTTGGCCACCTACAATGGCATTCAGAACCCTACCTGACTGGGTCAGTACAGGATTGTTAGGATTATCAAACCTGTGTTGTTCCTGGTCTCCAAGACAACTACAAGAGCCTACTTCTACAGTGGATATCTTGCTAATGGAGCTTTTCCTCGGTGCTGTACGAAGATAAGTAGCTTTCTATTCCGGAATGTTCACTGGAAGAATTTATTGAAAAAAAACTCCTAATCCTGCAACCACTCCTATATAAGCAAGGCTTTCTGACCCTGAGGGGATCTAGCGTGTCCCTGTTTTATATAAAATAGTGGCCCAATAGGACTTATCAACCATACCACCTTTTGGGATAATAGTAATATGAAAGCTCTGAATGCATCCAGCACTACCCTCCTGTCCAAAACATTGTGTAATTGTTTTTCCTGAATACACCAAGTCCTTTGATGTGGAGCCTCTGAGCATAGGCTCTCTTTCGCTGATACATTTGTGGTTGCTACAGTTTGGACAAGAGAAATAGGGAAGTCTATTCCCAAATGCAGATTGAGTTGATTGTCATCTGTTAACTGCATGTGATGTAAGCACCCAAATTTCTTGCTTCCGCTGGGATCTCAGGGTCAAACGAGGTTGCCTTGTGAAGCGATGTGCCATAGGTTTTAAAAAATTAATTTGCGGCCATCAGTCCCAACATGCATAACATTGTTCTAGCTGTCATCAGCTGTTTCTTGCATATCAGTCTGACAGAAAAAGACAGTTATCTTGAACACCTGTTACGGAAAAGATGTGTTGCTTGTGTCCATTCCACAACAGACGTGCGTGCTCCCCATGTGCACTGGTGCTGGAAGTTTTTCCCCTTAATACCCATAGGGGAGTGCCCCAGCAACCTGTAGAGTGGTGCCTCTATGGCATGGTATAAGGGGCACTGCGTGCTCCCCCCACCCTCAGTTCCTTCTTGCCAGACAACTCCAACAGAGGGGAAGGAGGGCGGGATGTGGAATGGACACGAGCAACATCTCGAAGAACAGTTACGGAAAAGGTAATTGTCTTTTCTTCTTCGAGTGATTGCTCAAGTGCACTCCGCAATAGGTGATTCCAAACTATATCCGTTAGAGGTGGGTAGGAGTTCACAGACACTCAGGATGGAGTACAGCCATGCTGAACCCAGCATCCTCCCTGGTTTGGGAGACAATCGTATAATGCGAGGTGAATGTGTGTACTGAAGACTATGTGACATCCCTACAAATGTCCTAAATGGGAACATGGGCTAAAAAGGAAGCCGACGAGGCCTGCGCCCTAGTCGAGTATACCCTCATGATCAGAGGTGGGGGATTCTTGCCAGGTCGTAACACGTATGAATACACAAGGCAATCCAGTTGGAGAGCCGCTGATGTCGGATCGGGCAACCTCTCATGCGTTCGGCTGAGGTGATGAAGAGCTGCGAGGACTTCCCAAACAGCTTAGTCTGCTCCAGATAAAAGGCCAGAGCCAGTCTCACACAGAGCACCAGCAGGAAGATGTTCTGACTCATGTGGTAGGTGGAGACCACCTTGGGGAGGAACAAAGGATGTGGTCAGAGCTGGACCTTATCCTTATGGAACACCGTGTACAGGGGCTCGGAGGTCAGGGCTCTGAGCTCGAGACTCGTCTAGCTGATGTGATTGCCACCAGGAAGGCTGCCTTCCACATCAGGTGTGACCAGAAGCACATAGCTAGCAGCTCAAACGGAGGACCCAACAACCGGACCAGAACCAAGTTTAGGCCCCAAGTGGGACCTGACATATGGGAAGAGACGATCCAATCCCTTAAGGAATTGGCCAGTCATAGCATAGGAGAATACCATGTGCCTCTGCACTGGCTGGTGGAAGGCTGACATGGCCACCAAGTGCACCTTGATGGGCGAGGGTGCTAGGCCTTGGGCTCTAAGGTGAAGGAGGTACTCTAAAATGAATTGGATAGAAACAGCCATGGGTGAAATGCCCTGACCAGCTGCCCGCTGGGAAAATTGAGACTTCACCAGGTAGGCCCGGCATGTGGAGGGCCATCTACTTTCCAGAAGGATGCGTTGAACCCCTTCTGAACACGTTCTTTCTTCCTGGCCTAACCACTGAACAGCCATGCTGTGAGATGGAGTGCCACTAGGTTGAGGTGGAGATGGCGGCCCTTGTGCTGGGAGAGCAGGTCTGGGGGCGGGACTACAACAGCCACGGCAAGGCGACTTCCAGCCTTGTGTGAGTCCCGTACCAATGTTGCCCTGGCCATGCCGGGGCAATCAGGAGGACCTGGGCCCTGTCCATTTTTATCTTCTCCAAGACATTGCTGATCAGTGGGATTGGGGTGGAAGGCATAGGGAAGCTGGCCTGACCAGGATAGGAGGAAGGCATTGGAGATGGCGCCCACGCCCAACCCCTGAAGCAGAAACGAGGACACTGGCAGTTCTGCCGAGTTGCGAATAGGTCCACCTGGGGAGTTCCCCATTCTTGGAAAATCCTGTGCACCACCTCTGGGTGTAGTGACCATTCATGCTGAGAGGAGAAGTCTCGGCTCAGACGGTCCGCCTGCGAGTTCCGGGCACCTGGTAAGTGGTGGGCTTGTAGGCAAATGTCGTGGGCTATACAGAAGTCCCACAGCCTGAGGGTTTCCTGGCAGAGCAGTGGACCCTGCCTTGACTGCTGATGTAAAACATTGAGGCTGTATTGTCCGTGAGAACCCTGACCACTCTGCCCTCCAGCAGTGAGCAGAAGGCCACACATGCCAGCCAGACCACCCTGAGCTCCTTGACGTTTATATGCAGGACAAGGTCCTGCATGGACCACAGACCTTGGATCTGAATGTTCCCCACATGGACTCCCCACCCCAGGTCCAACACATCAGACATCAGCTCCACAGATGGGGGCCTGCCCCTGAACAGGACCCTGTGAAGCATGTTCCCTGGGGAGGACCAGCATTGTAGGGAGGTTATCACCAGTTTGGGCACAAGGAGAACTTTTTCCATCCTGTCTCTGGACTGGGAAAACACTGCAGCCAATCAGAGCTGGAGGGGCCTCATCCTGAGCCTGGCGTGGCAAACCACATATGTGCACGCCAACATGTGACCAAGGAGCTGCAGGCATGCTCTGGCTGTGGTCACAGGGAACTTTGTGACTGTGTCGATGAGCCCTTTCAGGGTCTCGAATCTGTGCAGTGGGAGGGAGGCCCTGGCCAACATCATGTCCAGGACTGCCCTGATAAACTCTATGCGCTGCACTGGGATTAACATGGACTTGGTGTCATTTACCAACAGGCTCAGAGTTGCACACATGGATAGGGGGAGCGCAACTTGATCCCGCATCTGAGACGTGGAGTTGCCCTTGACCAGCCAGTTGTTGTCATTGGGTTCAGATCTTCCCCTATCTCATCTGAGGTAGGCCGCCACCACAGACATGCACTTTGTGAATATCCTGGGACAGGCCAAATGGGAGGACTGTAAATTGGTAGTGTTCCTGCCAAGCCATGAAATGGAGGAAACGTCTGTGTCCCTTGAATATATGAATGTGGAAGAACGTGTCCTGTAGATCGAGGACAGCATACCAGTCCCCGGGATACAGGGAGGGGGATGATGGAGACCAGAGAGACCAAGCGAAACTTGAGCTTTACCATGTACTGGTTCAGGCCTGAGGACCCGCTCCTTGGCCTTCGGGATAAGGAAGTAGCAGGAGTAGTACTCATGTCTGAACTGTGCTGGTACTACTTTCACCACTCCTAGGCCAAGGAGCTCCCCACCTCCTGCTTGAGCAGGGCCTCTTGAGAGGGGTCCCCCAGGAGTGATGGCGATGGACGGTGGTTAGGTGGGGTAGAGGTAAACTGGAGGGTGTAGCCCTGGGAGACGGTGTTGAGGACCCAACAGTCCGAGGTCAGCTGCAACCTCTCAGGGAGAAAAGCACACAACTGGATGGAGAAGGGAAACTTTATTGCGGGTGGATCCCTGGTATGAACTGGTAAGTTGCCCCCAGGCATCCCATCAAAACTGACATTTCCCCACCCGTTGGCCCTTGGAAGGCCCAGGCTGGGGGGCAGACAGGGACTGCCACTGCAGGCGTTTTACAGTCCCATCACTTTTTATAAGGGGGCTCATATTTAGAGTGGGTGGCCTGGGTGGGAGCCTGCTGAGGCTTAAACTTGGTCCTGGCTGGAGCCAGGACAAAGAGCCCAAGTGTCTTAAGTGGTGTGCGGGAATCTTTCAAGCCGCGCAATTTCACGTCCCTCTGTTCTGCAAACAGGGCCGTGCCATCGAACGGAAGGTCCTGCAAGGAATTCTGTGCCTCGCTGGATAGCCCCGACAGCAGAAGCCACAAAGCCCTCCTCTTGGACACCATGGAAACCACAGACCTTGCAGCCGTATCCGTGGCATCCGATGCTGCCAGCAAGGTCGCCCTGGCAGCCGCTGTACCCTCCTGTACCAGAGCCTTGAACTCCTTCTTGTCACGTTTCTGGAGGGAGACCTCAAATTTGGAAAGAGCACCACAAACTGAACTCATACTGTCCCAGGAGGGCCTGATGGTTTGCCACCCTTAACTGAAAGCTTGAGGACGAATAAATCTTTCTCCCAAATAAGTCCAGCCACCTTGAGTCTTTATTTTTCAGAGTAGGAGCTGGTTGGCCCTGCCTCTCCCTGTGGTTGACCAACTTGACCACCAGTGAGTTAGGGTTAGGGTGGCTGTACAGGTATTTATGCCTCTTGGTGGACGTTCTGCCTTCATAAAGATGGGCGGGAAAGGAAGCCAGGGTTTGGCACAAGGCATTTGAAATTTTTGCCACTCCTTTGTGGAGTGGGAGGGCCACCCTGCCTGGTGCTGAGGCCGAGAGGACATTGAAGCGAGTCTAAGGGTTCCACCACCTCCTCGGCTTGAAGGTTGACGCTCGATGCCACCCTTTTCAACAGTTCCTGGTGGGCCTTAGAGTCCTCCTGCGGAACAGGTGGAGGAGGGGCCCTAACTGCTTCATCGGGGAGGATGAGGATGGGGGTGAGGTACTCTGCATACTCACTGATACTGGAGGTCCAACCACTTGGTTGCCCTCCCGGCGCTGAACCAGAGATGAACACTCCACTGACTCCTTTCTGGGAGGCCAAGAGAGGGAGGCCAACAGTCTTGCCAAGGCTCTGGCCACCAAGCAAACCACCACTAGTGGCTGCACTGGGGCCCACAGGGCCCATTGGTACCACGGTGCCAGCCAAGGAGCCCGGTGCCACTGTACCTGCTGTGGCACCAGCGGAGCAGGCTGTTCAGACTGACTAGCCTGTCTCATCGATTGAGGACTACGAAGGGAGTTTGGGCTGGCATACAACCGGCCACTGTCCTGGGATAGGGAGGAGTGGTGATGTTGGGAACAGTGCCAATCACGAGACCGTGATCCCGGAGTGGAAAAACTGGAGTACCACCAGTAGCAGCTGCTCTGCAATCGGCTCCGACAGGTGGATCCGCGATGGCAAGGTGCAGGTGATCGACGCCCAGGACTGTGGAAGGGGTGACGCGGCGGGGTCCTGGAGTGAGACGAAGAACAGGAACAGCGTCGAAGCCCGTAACACGATGGGCTATGGTATCCTCTCGGAGATGAGGACCTTCAGTGCCTTCTGTCCCGGTCTTAACAGGGCCCACTCCCTTCACGGAGGTCTACAGTCCCTTGAGGCAGAGCAGTGCCTGGAACCCCTGCCAGTCGGAACCCAGCCAAACAATCTGGTGGGGGATGATGGAGACCAGCGTGGACTGCACACGGGTCAGTTGTTGAGTGGTGAACCACATTGGGAACATTCCCTACACCGTGAATGGTACCGAGCAGGTGGAGATCCAAGTGGTGGCTTGCCTCTGGACCGGGGAGCCAATGGCGGTAGTGCCCCTGGTATCGGCAGAGACATAAGGTCCCGGGTCACTTGCAGGGCCTCCAGCATGGAGGGCACCCGGACATTCGGGGAGATCCGCGCTGAATGGGCCAGGCTGTTCTGCTCAACCTGAGTCAAAGGCCTGGAGGCTGACACGCATAAAGAACTGCCCAATATGGGTCTAGTCTCTCCCCTGGTCTTGCTCCGGTGTCTCGGTGGAGAAGACCTCTTAGCCTTTTTGGCGTGCCCCGCAGACGGGGAGCACTGCCGACTGGTGGAAGGCACCAAAGGATCGCCACATACCGACACTGCGGTACTTGATGCTGACTCGGAGCAGCGCACCAGAATCGGGGTCAACACTGACTCCATCAGAATGCCTCGAAGACGAATGTCCCTTTCCTTCTTGGCTCAAGGCTTGAAGGATCTGGAAATCTTGCTGTGATCACTGACAGCATAAACTCACTCACTGGCATCAGCCGCCTGCAAGTGTCGCACAACCTAAAGCCTGGGGCAAGGGGCATGGCCCGACCCAGGCACGCTAAACTAAACTAACACTAACCTAAACTACTTGAACGACAGTTACTGCTAACTATGAATGAACAAGAGTTCAAGAGGAAAGCTGCACAAGCTGGAGCAGAGCAGTTCCGATTCACCTTCACTGGCGGCAAGAAAGAACTGAGGGGTTGAGGGATCGCACCGCACCCCTTACACCATGCCATAGAGTCACCATTCCAGGGGTGCGAGCACACCTATCTATCGTGGAATGGACATGAGCAATCACCTGAAGAAAAATGTCTTTGTTCCTATCCTGGGACAGGAAGGTTTTGCATTGAGATCATTGTTTAGTAGGGTTCATATATTCTCCAATTGTGTGCTGAGGAAAAGTTGGCCGTTTAAGTAGTTTACTATGAACTTTAGTGATTTCAATACACCAGTGTGACAAACTGACCTTATGACATATTTCAGTGGTGTCTTTGATCAGCTAATTGTCAAAAAAAGGGACACACTCAGCTTGCATACATAGGCCATGACTGCTACTAAGTAGTTTTGTAAAAACATGTAGAGTGGACCAGAGGCCAAAAGCCAAAACAAACTAGTAGTGCTGTTTCCTTATTACAAATAGAAAATATTTTCCAACCACTGTAAGTATCTCTACATGCATGTAAGGAACTGCAGCTTTAGGTACATGCATGTACACATCTACAGGTCTAGAGCATAAAATGAATACTCTTCTAGAAGAGGCAGAGATACACATGCTCCCAGAGCAATCATCTTTGACTTTTTCATGGCTCAGATATGGATTCAGGATGGGTCAATACCCTTATCTTTTGTTCATCAGGAAGTATCTGGAATAAACTGACTGTCATGCTGTCTGGAGTGGCTCAGCACTGTGAGTGCCTATCTCAGGGCAGACTTTCCGAAAACAACAGCAGACACCCCAAACTGGTGGTATGTTCTATAATTAGATTTCACCAAGCCAGTAACAAATGTGAACTCATGGATCATTATACCAGTCTTGCCATGGAGTCACAGACAGTCCCCTTAGCCTCTCAAGTCTATCCTGACACTCAAACAACCCTGTGATAAAACGATATTAAAACCAAAAAACACACCACATCAGTTTTCTCCCAGTCCCAATAGACCAGTCACTCACCCCAGATCAACTGGTACTCCAGACCTTATACCAAAGGCAACACTGGCAGCCAATTTTATAGAAAACTAAGTATAAGTTATTAACTAGGGTGAAAAAAGAAAGTTATTAAGAGGTTAAAGCAGGTAAAATAGAACAACCAGTAAATCATAGTTTGCAACTCCAAATGGTGGCAGTGATGTAATAGGCAGTTTCCTAAAAGCTTTTCAGGGCTCCCCAGAATAACTATGGGGATCTGCATCCTCTTGTTCAGTTATTCTGCCCTTTTAGAATTCAAACAGTCCAGAGATATAAATATGAATTCAAAGACACATCCTCTATCTTCTTCTCACAGAAAATGAACTGAGAGTCTCTTTAACCATGTGGGATTTTCTTTTGCTTACACTCAAGAGTCCTTGACCTCAAATATCACACACAATGATCAGTTGCTTTGAAAGCAGCATTTTCTGTTAAAGTCCTTAAGTCCTTCATTAGCATTTCACAAGATTTCTTTGGTGGGTAATTTAGTTACAGGGTTTTACACAAATGTAAATGTTTGCTGCTACATTATAACAGGAATTGATAAGTAAGAACAATGCAATAAGGCCCTATTAGTTTTCAGGACCTTTAAACATCTAAATATATACTTATACACAGGGCCAGCTCTAGGTTTTTTCCCACCCCAAGTAAAAAAAACAACAAAAACCTCAGAGCGCAACTGCTGAATACAAAAAAACCCACATACCTAAACCAACCGGAATGCCGCCAAAGCATGTGCTTGGTTTGCTGGTGCCTATAGCCAGTCCTGCTTATTATACATTCAGCATTTACTTTGATCTATCCTAATAGCAAGTAAATCAGCCTGAATATACTCTTAAATCTAACAGTCTATACTATACTAACAAACAAGTGAACTGGCCTAAGACTATGATCCATCTGGTTTGCCAGCATCACAACGCTATCTTCTTATCCACTGACATTATTTGATGGCTCTTTGTCAAGAGCAAATTGATTTCCTGCAGCACCATGTCTTAACACCAAGGAAAAGGAATGGGGAAAAGGGTGTAATCTGAAAAGTTTTCAAAACAAAACAAAAAATCCAACCCTTGATCTTGTAGCCTCAAAACAAACACTCAGGACACACGTGACCAAGGGCCATAGAATAAAAGGTCTGGCAGAGTGATGGTTAGTGGCAAACCAGCAAAACTTTCTGAAGCCTTTCAAAAACCCTTTGGACTTCGCTTATTAAAAGAGAATGTAGGACCCTTCAGCTTGTGGTGGCCTTGAGGCTAAACACCCAGTGCATGAAGTTGCTGATCTCTATTAAAAACAGTCACTGAAAGCTGGCTTTACTAACAGACTCTCTCTGTCCGCCCTTGAAGAAAACGCTATACAGGTGAAAGGCCGGCTCATGACAATACAGTGCAATCTCAGCCTTCAAGTACTCTCCAGTTTAAGAAGTTTTCAAGCTTCTTCCAGGCCTTCAAATGGAAATCAAACGCCTGCAGCAGAGGCACCTACCATCTCTGGGAGAGCAGCTCTTGCTGTTACCACACCCACCTCAGAGATCTCGCGTACCTGAAGTTGGTTCAAGCACCAAAAATCAAAGGGTTGATGTGCTAAGTAACCTTAAGGCTACCCAACAAGTGAGGCACCAAAACATTACAGCAAAGGCCTCAATTGTAGAAATCTGAACTAAGCTGACCGGAAGGCAGGTTGAAAAGGATATCTGATGAGTGTCGTTGGGGCATGGAAGAGAGCTAGAGTAACAGTTCAGGTGGCACTAGAGCCCCCAGGGGAATTCCTGCACCGACCAAAGTAACTGACTACAATATCTAGAGATTAGCCTTTATACTCTGCAAGGGTTGGTGAGAGTTAATAGAAGAGGTATCTGAGCCTCTAGCTATTATCTTTGGGATATCATGGGAGACGGGGGAGATTCCAGAAGACTGGAAGGGGGCAAATATAGTGCCCATCTATAAAAAGGGAAATAAAAACAACCCAGGAAACTACAGACCAGTTAGTTTAACTTCTGTGCCAGGGAAGAAAATGGAGCAGGTAATTAAGGAAATCATCTGCAAACACTTGGAAGGTGGTAAGGTGATAGGGAATAGCCAGCATGGATTTGTAAAGAACAAATCGTGTCAAACTAATCTGATAGCGTTCTTTGATAGGATAACGAGCCTTGTGGATAAGGGAGAAGCGGTGGATGTGATATACCTAGACTTTAGTAAGGCATTTGATACGGTCTCGCATGATATTCTTATAGATAAACTAGGAAAGTACAATTTAGATGGGGCTACTATAAGGTGGGTGCGTAACTGGCTGGATAACCGTACTCAGAGAGTAGTTGTTAATGGCTCACAATCCTGCTGGAAAGGTATAACAAGTGGGGTTCCGCAGGGGTCTGTTTTGGGACCGGTTCTGTTCAATATCTTCATCAACGATTTAGATGTTGGCATAGAAAGTACGCTTATTAAGTTTGCGGACGATACCAAACTGGGAGGGATTGCAACTGCTTTGGAGGACAGGGTCAAAATTCAAAACGATCTGGACAAATTGGAGAAATGGTCTGAGGTAAACAGGATGAAGTTCAATAAAGATAAATGCAAAGTGCTCCACTTAGGAAGGAACAATCAGTTTCACACATACAGAATGAGAAGAGATTGGAAGGAGTATGGCAGAAAGAGATCTAGGGGTCATAGTTGACCACAAGCTTAATATGAGTCAACAGTGTGATACTGTTGCAAAAAAAGCAAACGTGATTCTGGGATGCATTAACAGGTGTGTTGTAAACAAGACACGAGAAGTCATTCTTCCACTTTACTCTGCGCTGGTCAGGCCTCAGCTGGAGTATTGTGTCCAGTTCTGGGCACCGCATTTCAAGAAAGATGAGGAGAAATTGGAGAGGGTCCAGAGAAGAGCAACAAGAATGATTAAAGGTCTTGAGAACATGACCTATGAAGGAAGGCTGAAGGAATTGGGTTTGTTTAGTTTGGAAAAGAGAAGACTGAGAGGGGACATGATAGCAGCTTTCAGGTATCTAAAAGGGTGTCATCAGGAGGAGGGAGAAAACTTGTTCACCTTAGCCTCCAATGATAGAACAAGAAGCAATGGGCTTAAACTGCAGCAAGGGAGATTTAGGTTGGACATTAGGAATAAGTTCCTACTGTCAGGGTAGTTAAACACTGGAATAGATTGCCTAGGGAAGTTGTGGAATCTCCATCTCTGGAGATATTTAAGAGTAGGTTAGATAAATGTCTATTAGGGATGGTCTAGACAATATTTGGTCCTGCCATGAGGGCAGGGGACTGGACTCGATGACCTCTCGAGGTCCCTTCCAGTCCTTGAGTCTATGAGAGATGGACAGCAGGGGGGGTCAGTTCATACTCCTGCTACTATTGCCCACAACTATTATTAGTTATTATTATTGGAAAGAATCCATTCAGTATGGTATCTTTAGAAATAAAAGATTAGTTTAGAAACATTAACCAAGTTGGTAATGATTTAATTGCTATAATATTGTCCAGGAATGTATACAAATTCTTCTGGTTTGAAAAAAGTAGTGAACTTGTAAAACTCTCTGACACAAACAGACCAAAAATAATTTAAAATATTGCCCCACTGTTGAAATAGATTCAACAGGCCTGGAACTTTGCAACCTTATACAAATCTATGAAACAATATTCTGATAAGGCATATGAGTTTGCATATTGCTGATTTTTTTTGTGGATTGTTAAATATTTCAATTTACATGGCCATTATGGTTAAGGAAATCAGGACAAAGATGCTGAAACATCTCCCTCATCTACTTTATCCTTGTCCACTTAAATCTTGTCTACGGTTGAAAACTTATGAAATGTCTACTATTTCAGGTCCATCAGGGTTAGTAACATTATGATTCCTAACAAAAGCAGGCCACTAGTGTTTTAAGTACCATGACAGGCATTGTTTAAAACAAAACTAGCAGTTTATTGACACAAGGCTCCCAATGTATCTAATACTGATGGAGTTAAACATGCCTAAGAAACCTAGCGTAGATAAGCTTTTATTCAAAATCTTAGTAGCAATAAATACGTGCCTTTTACCCAATTCTTTATAAAGAAAATTAACAAAACAGTCTCTGAGGAGATTGGAACATGGATGAGAACTGGCTGAATCTCAGTTTGGATACAGCAAAATTATGGTAGTCAGCACAGGTGGGTGCTCGCGCCCCCTCCACCATGGCCCTGTCCTGAACCCACCCTTTCCCCGCCTCCATGCCAACCCGTTTCCTAAAGTCCTCGCCTTACCGCCATCCTGCCTCTTCCCCAAGCACGCCACGTTCCACCTCCTCCCCTCTCCCTCTCAGCCACGCGAAACAGCTGTTTTGTGGCACAAGCGCAGGGAGCTAGGGGAATAAATGGCAGGCAGCACACTCAGGGAAGGAGGCAGAGCGGAGGCGGAGGTGAGCTGGGCGGGGAGCTGCTGGTGGGTGCTGAGCAGCCACCAATTTTTCCCCGTGGGTGCTCCAGCCCCGGAGCACCCACAGAGTCAGCGCCTATGAGTTAACCACAAGAAGCAACCTGTGTTCCCTGTAAACTGCAAGCTTGGGCAGCCATGCAGCAGAGATTTAAGTGCTGCCCAGCTGATAGCAGATGAGACACAGCCCACAGCATGTGTTTAGGTGCCCCTCTCCCCACATTGCTCCATCCTGCAACTGCTCCCGAGACCCTCCTGCTGGCTGTGCAGAGCGGAGGGGGGGAGCTGATTTCAGAGTGTCCCCTCCTCTTTGCCCCCCCCCATCTCCACGGAGCAGATGAGAGGGGACAGCCTGGCTCAGGAGGACTTGGAGCTGTCACGGTCTGGTGAGGTGTCCGAATGCCTTTCTTAAAGAGATAGTGCACTGTTTCTCAGGGCTTGTCTACATCACAAAGTTGCAGCGCTGGTGAGGGGGTTACAGCGCTGCAACTTAGGAGGTGTACACATCTGCAGGGCATCACCAGCGCTGCAACTCCCTGTTTGCAGCGCTGGCCGTACTCCCGTTTTGTCTCGGGTGTAGAGGATCCAGCGCTGATGATCCAGCGCTGGTAATCAAGTGTAGACACTTACCAGCGCTTTTCTTGACCTCCATGGAATAAGCAGGTATCCCAGCATACCTGAGGAAGCCTCTGGTAATCAAGCAGGTCTCCTTCCCCGGTTTGCTCTCGCGTTCCCCGAACCCCCGAGCAAGCAGGTCTCCTTCCCTGCGGTTTGCAGGGGGGTTCGGGGAACGCGAGAGCAAACCGGGGAAGGAGACCAGCTTCGCCGCGGTTTGCTCTCGCGTTCCCCGAACCCCCCTGCAAACCGCAGGGAAGGAGACCTGCTTGCTCGGGGATTCGGGGAACGCGAGAGCAAACCGCAGGGAAGGAGACCTGCTTGCACGGGGATTCGGGGAACGCGAGAGCAAACCGGGGAAGGAGACCAGCTTCGCCGCGGTTTGCTCTCGCGTTCCCCGAACCCCCCTGCAAACCGCAGGGAAGGAGACCTGCTTACACGGGGGTTCGGGGAACGCGAGAGCAAACCGGGGAAGGAGACCAGCTTCGCCGCGGTTTGCTCTCGCGTTCCCCGAACCCCCCTGCAAACCGCAGGGAAGGGAGACCTTCTTGCTCGGGGGTTCGGGGAACGCGAGAGCAAACCGGGGAAGGAGACCAGCTTCGCCGCGGTTTGCTCTCGCGTTCCCGAATCCCCGAGCAAGCAGGTCTCCTTCCCTGCGGTTTGCTCTCGCGTTCCCCGAATCCCCGAGCAAGCAGGTCTCCTTCCCTGCGGTTTGCAGGGCGGTTCGGGGAACGTGAGAGCAAACCGCAGGGAAGGAGACCTGCTTGCTCGGGGATTCGGGGAACGCGAGAGCAAACCGTGGCGAAGCTGGTCTCCTTCCCCGGTTTGCTCTCGCGTTCCCCGAACCCCCCTTGAAGCCGCAGACAGCGCTGCAGTGTGGCCACATCTAACACCACTTGCAGCGCTGGTTGCTGTAAGTGTGGCCACTCTGCAGCGCTGGCCCTATACAGCTGTACTAATACAGCTGTAACAACCAGCGCTGCAAAAATTGTAGATGTAGACATACCCTCAGATTTCTTCAGCAGCCAGCTCTCTCTCACACACACACACACACACACACACACACACACACACACACACACACACACACACACAGTCTCTGTGTCACACTCACCTCCCAACGTATACTTGTATTGTTACCACCTTTGGTACTTCCTGCAATGCACACATATTCCCTATAATTTTATTCTTTCAAAGTGTTATATTAGTGTTTTGACTAGTCTACGCATTTCATAATTTTCATTTCTCCTACTACTTAAAGAATTAAATTTAAGTGTGAGTTTTAAAATGCCTAACCTGTCCTGGCTGGAGTAATTATTCCTATGGTAACTTTTAAAAATATATATTATATTTAGGTTTTTTGTTTCTACTGGTGGCACACATAGGCACATACCTCAGTGCACGTAACAAAATTTATTCCATACATGGATTGAAAAAGTTAGAGGGAACATTGGAAGCAACCATAAGATATGGTGAGGAAGATTTCTTCACCTTTAATTCAGAGTGTGTGTTTGCTCTTTGTGACTTGTTTGCAATTTGGGGGATGTGTTGGGTCAGATTTCTCAGCTGCTGTGAAACTATTCTAATAGCAGCAATGTCCAGGAACTTAGTATGCAACAGTGAATGTTTCTCTCACTCTGGTTATTCAGCCAGTACTTTTTCCTTGTGCTTCATGAAATAATCTACCTTTGGAACAGCTGGCAGATGGCTAAATGTTTGCAGTAGTTAGCTAACTTACAAGTCTTAGGCTGAAGGGTCTTAGAAATTACATTAGATGTCATTGCAGTAGATGAAAAGATTAACGGCTTAATCCTACAAGAATTCTCATTAGTTCCAATGCAAGCTCTGTATGCAAAAGAGTTGTAGAACCTGAACATGAGCAAGTCTGGGATAGATACATGGATATAAAATGAATCACCAATGATTTCCAAACTGATTAATTGCAAAGTATCTATATTTCCTACAGTTTTAACTGGATAACATGCTCTTCACTCCTTGTCCTGAACAGCTGGATAGGACTGCTGTACATACTTAAAATAGCTGCCACATTCCACAGGTGATTTCATTGCAATGGTGTATGTGACATGACGCCTGTATTTGCAGAAAATTTTGAGATCCCCTGAAAAATGATATCCTTATATTATATATATATATATATATATATATATATATATATATATATATATATATATTTTAAAATGCTACTTATTAGTGGCTGCCAGTCAAGCATACTGTCTCTACAGTGCCATTGAAAACTCTAACCCCAAATTCCCTCTTCCATTTTCAAGAATCCTAAGAAGGACTCCACTCCCAGCGTCAACTTCCCTGACGCCATGATTAGCTTCAACAATGGAACCCAACAGATGACCATACACAAGAAACCCACAGATCACATTTACCTTGCCAGATCCAGTAATCACCCCAAATAAAACCAGGCATACAGATACCACAGAATATATTCTGAAAAGAAAACCCAGGATATACATCTTAATATACTTAAGGAAGTCTTCACCAAATAAGGACACTCCAGAGAAACAGATCACATTATGGAATGAAAGACACTCCAGAGAAGTAGATCACATCATGGAATGGGCGACTGTAAAGAATTAATATCAGCCCCTGGAGAGGCTGTGCACCTTAGACAGAGCAGCACTGGGCAGTCTCAGGGGAGCAGAGGGAAAGCTCCAGCCAGATACCTGCCAGGGTGAGGCCCCTGAAAGAAAGGGCCGAGAAGATGCAAGGGCCAAACAGAGCATGAGCAGCAGAGGGGAGAGAAGGAGGGCAGGACATGGCTGCCGCCAGAAGATTCCTTAGCCAGTACCCAGAGTAGTGGGCGGGCCTGAGTCCCCCTAACACTGCACCTGGCCCTAGAAGAGAGTGGCCCAATACAGACTTTGGCTTGTCCCTGAGGCAAGGGGCTAGATTCTGGGAATGCAGTTGGCCACAAGGGCAGGTGCAGACTGAGGACTGCTGATACCCCTGGAAGGGGAAGAGAACCAAGTGGGACACAGCTGGAGGGCTGTGTCCAGAAGAGGACGCCACAAACCAGGGAGCAACATGGGTCCCAGACAAACAGTAGGGCAGACAGCGGGTGAGACACCACCTGCAGAGGGCGCACCACAGCTGGACAGAGCTAATTCACGGAGAAACCAGCAGGAGGCGCCATGGTGGTGAGTTGGCAACCTGTACAGTTACAGCCACCCAAATATCCCAGGGGAACCTGCCTCAATACAGGGAGGGAAGCATCAGTCACACAGTTCTAGTTGTCACATACCTCCCCACACTGGAAAATATAAGGCATATCCATCAAGCAATTATAACCTATACCCAATAGGGACCACATCCTGAGAGAAATCTTTCCCCAACCGCCTCTTCTAGCCTTCAAACAATGCCCCCACCTCACCAAGCTCAACATCACAAACAAGCTCCCCATAGATGAGGGCACACCAACTCAAAGCAGCACCGGACCCTGTCATAACAGATGCAAAACCTGCAATCACATCCCTAATGCCTGATGATCAATAGGCTCCATAACACACTTTTCAAGAACCATGGGTACTACACATGCCTACCACAACATTGGGCATACTTCATCCAGTGTGCTAAATGACTTAACAACAACTATTTGGGTGAAACAAGGCAATCACCATGCTCTCAAATGAATTTACTCAGAAAAGACAAAAATACCCATGGGGAAACACTTTTCACAAAATGATCACTCCACATCTGACCTCTCAATCCTCATCCTCAAAGGAAAGCTGCAGAACGCCTTCAAAAGACAAGCCCAGGAGCTTAAATTCATAACTTTGCTAGACACTAAAAATCATGAACTCAGTAAAAACATTGTTGTAATGAGCCATAAATCCAATCTGTAATCTACTAACCCTCCTTTGTCCATAATTGCAGAGGTGTTAACTACCCACTTCACGCTGAATGATCTCTTACAACATGTCATAACTCCTTACGCTTAGTAATCTGTTCCATCTTGAAGTTAGCTGTGACACTGAGTACCTTTCCCAGACTTCAAGAAGATCTCTATATAAGCTCTAAAGCTTGTCTGTTTCACCAACCGAAGTTGGTCCAATAAAAGATTATTTTACCCATCTTGTCTCCGTACAAATGAAGAAGGGGAGTGAGGGCTGTACATCTGTGGAAAAATATACTCAAAGAACAAGTAATATTTCTTTCACCTTTGAGAAATTTCTCAGCAACACTGAAGAAATTAGAAAAACGCTTAAGCAGTCAAGTCCTCGCACCACCACCCCCCTCCGATAACCTCATCGACACTCCCTTCAGGGGGCATGCCTGACAATTCAAAAACCAGCGGTTTGGTTCAAGTTCTTCAACTTTAAATTTTGAGTCAACATCTCAAAAAGAGATCGTCTTACGGCCCATGATCCCTTCCTAACATCTCAGTCTCTGCTAGTCTGCACTTGAAATATTTTATTCTGCAGATGACAGTCTGAGAACCACAGTTCTACTCAAATTAATACCACATGGAATATGTACCAGTTATTTAAGTACTGAATAACACTTATTCACTGAATATATTCTTTTTTCTTCCTCAACTCCTGAACATCAGCTACTCAGTACCTAGCTTCTTAATAAAACATTTTAATAAGTTTGGATGAGTTTCCAATGGGCCTCTTCTAGAAAAGTAGCAAGACAACAATGCAGTTATTATTAGAGTAAGGGAGCAATTGTTACTCTAATGCATCAGTATCAAAACACATTGACAAACTACAATTTCTTATTTTTTTACAATGGGAATACTTTTCACAAACATTTTATTTCACTGATCTCTCTGTTTTATGCCAGCATACATTGTACACAACAGCAGGGACCCATTGTTCTGTGACAACATCCTAATTAGGAGTGTTGAGAATGTTCAGTCAAGTGATTTGAATGCTTGGAACACTACCTCATAACAATGAATTAAAAAATCATTTATAATCTGCACTACTTGTCTTGTATTTTTACCCTACAACAGAAAAAAACTGTATGAAACTTGTATTAAAGCAATATATCTTTTTTTCTGTTACTGTACTGCATTTTAAAATATTCCCATAGAATACAAACACTAAAAAAAAAAAGATACCTACCTTTTACTACTCTCAAAAAAGTCTGGCCTCTGTTCAAATACCATTAAAAGAGGCAACATTTAGAAACCTATTTAAAAAGTTTCTTAATCTTCGCCACTGAAAAGAAAACAATATTTTTAAATACACTTGTTTTGTTTATATCAGTACATTACTGAATACTTTTCTCAAAAGAGTCCTTAAAAGTAGCAGCTTAATGTACTGGAGACAGAATGACATAAATAAGGTGTTTGCGTGTGTCACTGCCCTCTTCTGAATGGAATCAAACCAGACCACCAGGTTTCTGATGTCTTCCCTAATGACTACCAAGAGGATAAGCATTCAAGCCAGTGGAGGCCCATGTAAGGCACAAGATCCATGGTTTAGTTTCCCATGTGGCATATGTGCAGTTTCAACTAGAGACTGGTGTACATTCCAACACTACATAGATATGGATTCATTACAAAACCATGTTTTCATTTTCTACCCGAAGCATTCCTTTCTCTGAAAGTCTCAACCTTTCCTTCTAAAAGAATCCTGAATCGTACATTTTGAGACTTTTTTCCAGATTTCAACTCCACTTTGGGTTCACATCAAACCATGTCTATCACTTGTAATCACAGTACTATGAAGATCTAATTCACAAATTGTGGATTGAATTTGGATACCTCTGCTACATAAATATTTATCTAAAATCTTGGAACATACTCCGGTTCGGCAAGGGCACACAACAAATGAGTTTCAAAAACTCTAATCACTTAAAACAGTTACTGAAGAACGTGGTCTAAATTTATTTTCCCTACATGGCCAGCCTCCTTACTCTAGGATAATAAATGAAGAGTTAAAAAAAGAGTAACTGAATGTTATGTAATAGATATAACTAGCTCTTATATAGTGCATTTCATCATTCAATCTCAAAGTGCTTTCCAAAATTATCCTTGTTTTACACATGGGGAAACAAGAAGGTGAAGTCACTTCCCAATGTCACCCAGCAAGCCAGTGGCCAAGTGGGGAATAGAAGAACTCAGTTCTCCCGAGTCCTAGTTCAGTGTTCTATTCATTAGGTCTGTAAAGGTAAAGGGAGGTAGTATGTTATATGTTTAAATCATACCTTTGTTGGATATATGTTGTACATATAAGTGCACTGGATTATTTCCCCCTCTTATTGTCTGAATTGTAAATGCTCAACATTTTTACACATTTTAATACATTTGGAATTGTAGAGTCTATATTCTGTCCTATCTGAAATGTGGAAAGAATGATATTGAACAATGAACTGATCCGAAATGTTGATGGGGACAGACTAAGCTTTAAACATTAAAAATGCACTAAGCTACATTTCATTTGACTATACTAGACAATAACATACCTGCGGTTTGAGATTTTATAGATACTTCTCACATCAGAAAATACTGCATATGTTTCATTCAAAATTAAATAGACATTATCGACTTCTTTGTTTTTTAACTAAGACTTCTCTCCTGTCTGAGTGTGCACACACACCTGCTGCGCCTCATCCTTAATGCTATAGCTACTAGGGTACACTCTCTTGGAGGACCTGGGGAAGAATGTGCATGTGAACTCCCCCCACCCCCATAGCAATGCATGAGTGATACTGACTTGCCAATGAGACAAAGCACAACTGGACATCAAAACAGTTAAAGGAACTATACATAAATTGAGAAAAGTGCACAAAGTAAATAAAAAGGAAAAATATCTAATCTCAGTTACAGTAGTTCTGTGCTTCTTGATTAACAGTAGGAACTAAATTTTCAGATGGATACATGTGATTTTATTTTTCTATCTGCTGTTAAAGTAACACCAAAGGTTAAAAGTTTGTTTCTACTGTTAAATCAACTAACACCAGACACGACCAAGCATCCTTTTAAAAGCTATTTACAAAGCTAAAGAAAGTTTTCATATGGTAGTTAAACATACATCCTCCTCCAAAGCCGTAGTACTGTTCAGAATTTTTACATTGGATTTAATAACCTGCAGTTTTAAGAAATTTGTTGAATTTAAGACCACAAACAAAACATGTATGCAGTTATTGCTTAAAATTTCCACTATATTTATAAAATTAGTTTACTGTAAATAAGGAGAACTATTATTCATATTTACAAAGCAGACAATACTGAAAGCGACACTTTCCCTTCTGATGTTATCCTTGCTCCATTTTTAGCAAATACGTACTATGAAACTATCATGGCTCATTTATAAACCTTTGTATTATGAAAACATTAAGGCAAAGACATCAGAGATCTGAGACCCACAAGATTTTAGACACATCTATGGGCTTTACATTTAAAAGGGCCATATTTCTACAAAAACAGAGCCCTTCAAGTTACACACAAAATTTTAATGATAAACACACTAAACCTTAAAATCTAAATTTGAATTAAGACCTTTCAATGTAGAAGGTTAGTTTAAAAATTCTACACACAAGCTTAAGCTAGTTTTCAATGTTTTGCAATTTTTCTGAGGAAAGGATTAATCCAGTTAAAACAAATCAAAATTCTCTACAACGCACATGTATCCATTATTCACAGTTCTGTAAGTAATTTGAATCAGGAAACTAAGACTACCAATTTCTCAAAACATTTAGTTCATTTCTCTCCATTAACACATTTCTAAAATTTAAAAATAATGTCACTGTAGTAGTATAGAGACAATTAAGTAAATTAGTTAAAACTGCAGGATAATTTAAAAGAATAATTCTGGAAGGGTATTAAAAAATAACTAAGATTCAATACAGGCTATAAATTCCTGATGTTACTCTCCATCGCTCCCACTATGTTGGCAGAAAAATATATTTCACAGGGAGGGCATGATTTCGGAAGCAGAGTTTGTGTTTGCTAACAACAGTACAAGTGCAGTACGCTGGAATCGCTGCTATTTACTGGGGCAGTTTTATTGTATGAAAAGTTAAATGAATAACCTGTGACTTTCAAGTATAAGTTTTAATCAACATCAAAGAGATTAGAAACGAATGAGACCTAGCTGGAGTTCCCTTCCAGCGCATCCCTCGAGATAAATGGACTGTAATGCCACAGAAGTCACCATGTCAGAAATACGCCCAGCCAGTGCTTTGCAGGACCGTGAATCGGCGCATATCCAACAGCAGCGCACAGCAGCCTGCCCCTAGCCTTGGCGCGACCCAGGGAGCCGGCTCCCCAGAGCTGCAATAGGGACACTCGGCAAAGGGGCTCCCGAGCCTCGGCTGCGCCCCGTGCCAGAAGGGACCAGGTCACGGCTCCGTGTGCTCCCGGACACCCCTGTCCTGTTCCGTCCAAAGCAGGGAGCGAGGCGGGGAGGCCCCAGGACTGCCGGCGGCGGGAGAGACCAGGGATACAGCTCGCGAGCGAGGGGAATCCGACCGACACTCATCTCCTCCCGCACCAAGGCCCAAACCCAAACCCCGGGATAGCGTCGGAGCCAGAGCGGCTTGCCCCGGAGGGGACTCGGCTATGCCCGGCAGCTGGCAGAGCGGGAGCGAGCCGCGGCCCGAGCGGACACAACCAACAGCTCCTACCCAGAAGCTCTCCACGAAAGACGCCATGACCGCGCCGCCGCCTCAGCGTTGAATGAGCCTGGCCCCGACGGCCTCAGCCACCGAGACCCAACGGAGGAAACAGCCACCACCGCCGCCGTCCGCCACAGAGCGCCGCCCTTCCCGTTACTGTGCGGCAGCCACTCCACAGCCCAAACGGCCCTGACGCGCACGCGCCAGCCAGCCCCAGCCACCTCCTCCAGGGCGCAGGCGTCCTCTGCACCTCTCGCCCCGCCCCCGGTCAAGGTTGTGCGCAGGCGTAGAGAGAGGGCGGTGCTCGGGTCTGAGAGGGGCCTGGCTGGGGGAGACTGCGGGATCCGCCGTGCCCCAGGCGGCAGCAGGAGGCATAAGTCCTGCTTCGCTCTTTGCCACTTCTAACGTATGTAGGTGACTAACATAGTAAAGAAGGGAGCCGGTTCTGTAAAGGAAAAAGTTTTGCACAGCAAACCCAGACTCTTTAGGCAGGTTCCAGGGACGGTGGTAATATTTTAGGTCTACCTTAGGAAACGTTTCCAACAACAGAAACAAACAAAAAAAAGTCAACTACACTCCTTTCTTCAGCCAGTCAAGAAGCAAAGGTGAGGAGGGAGGGGAAGGTTACAGTTCGAAGAGGGTGGTCTGCCAGTGGCCAGTATGTTGATCAGACAACCTCAACGGAGGCCGATCATTTAGAAGGCACTATCGAGAAGATTAAAAAAATAGCCTCAGGAGGGAACAAGTTCTAAATATACATGCTGCTGTGCACAAGAGGAAAGGCAAAGTCAAAGGAGTGCACATTTTGCATTTGGAGTAAATGGAGGTTAGGTTTCTGATGCTCCTTAGTTCCTGGAGTTGTTCATTCCAGTATTGGATCAGGCTCTGGGGTTGGTCTATCTCCTACACAGATGAACTTTACCCTTACTGAGTTCTACTGTTCCAAAACAAATGGAGTTGACAGAAGTTTTCATCTCAGAGGTTTAGGCAATCTTCTAGAAATTCTACATCCGGACAACACACACTATAAAGACTTAACATCCTCTGAGAAGCCAGTGAAAAGATCAGAAGACAGGTATGTGTGTGTATCCCACAGGGCTAATACAGACTGCTGAAGCATGTCTTCTCAGCAAAAGGTCCCTGACCTCTGATAGCTTCATGCCCACATGAGGATTCCAGCACTATAGTCCAGACAAGATGTGACAAAAGGCAGGTATAACTAAGGCCAGCTCATCATCTGCCAGGATGGGAGTTTCCAATCCAACCAGCCAAGGCAAATAGCATTACTTGTGGATTTTGCTATGTGACAACTTGGAGTTGATGACAGTAGTATGGTCTTATCTCCACTTAGTCTTCATCCCGTCTGTGTCATCTGCATAGTGCTGACGCTTGCATACATGTCTTTCTTGTTCACCTAGTGGCTGCATATAGATGTTGAACAGGACCAGAGAGAATTTATCCTTGCCTGATTCCAAAAGTCAGAAATTTAGTAGTGGAGGTGCAGTTTCCCATCACTACTTGTTAAGTGTACCCCTCTAGGTAAGGACTCAAGCCATTTTAGCACATTACCTTGTACCGCTGCCACCTCTCTCAAATGGAACTGCTGTCTCTCATGGTCAACAGTGTCAAATACTACAGAGAGGCCCAGGACGACAAAAATGGACATCTGGCCACTATCCACTGACAGCAGCACATCATACATCAGGACCTAAAGTGGATTCTATCTAGGGTGACCGGACAGCAAATGTGAAAAATCAGGATGGGGAGGGGGTAATGGGAGCCTATATAAGAAAAAGACAAAAATCATGACTGTCCCTATAAAATCAGGACATCTGGTCACCCTAGTTCCAGCCCACATCCCAGCCTAAATCCAGATTGTGCTGGGTTCTAGGATACTAGCTTCAATTAAATGAAGTGCAGTTATTCATTGACTAACTTCTCTATGAGTTTGCTCCAGAATGGTAGAACAGATACATCCAAGGTGGTTTTCTTCAGTAGTGCTCAAATTATTGTATGTTTGAAGGAGGAAGGGAAGATTAATTCACTAAATGAAGTGTTGGAAATTTCAATCAGAAATTGTTTGACTCTCATTAGCCAGTGAGGGCATGGGTCAGACTCCCAGTTGGGAGACTTGGGTTGAGATTCTTTTAGGGTATCCCAGTAGCCCTTGAGGAATGAATGTACTGAACTCTGCAACATATATGGAGATCCATGAAATTGGAGAAGCCTTCGTTAATATGCAGGAACTTTCTGGCCAAGTAGGATAATAGTTCTTTCACATTATTTGGGTTCTGTTTTGTACTGCAGGCACTTAGGACTGATGACACTGTTTATCACGCTGGATAGCTCAATAGCACAGGATTTGGCAGCTTCAAGGGAGGCCAATAGGAAAGTTTACTTGGCCTATTACACAGCCTCAGTATAGGCTTGAAGAAATGCTTTGTTTCAACTTTAATTTTCTGCCCTCAATGGTGGAGTTTCCAGCCCGCTCTCTATCCAGGGCAGAGTCTGGAGATAAACGTGAGAAGGGAGGGACAAGCAGAAACAAAAGTAAAACTGTTTGAGCAGCATATTCCAGAAGTCTTGAGGTCTTTCTAAGTGTAGCCTTCATTGAGCTGAGATCTACCATACCATTCTCTCACTAGAAGGGAAAACCTATAATAGCAGCAGGCTGTAAAAGACATACGGTTTGGGAATATTTTAATGAAGTGCCTCTACAGGGGTGAGACAGGCATGTGTACAAAATGCAAACAATGCAACAAAGAAATGCAAGGCCTGGTTGCCCGAATGAAACATCATCATGAGAAGTGTTCCTTCTCAGGAGGAAGCTGCGTTGAAGATGATGAAAGGAACACGTCTGAACATACAGGATCTTCAGGTTGGTAAACTTTTTATTTCATACTTCTTTCTTAAGGACTGCCTGTCTTCCTTCTGGACTATTCTTGAATTCTCATGTTTGAGCAAAATATATAGTTGTTATTCTATGGTACTATCATTTTAGATGCAGTTGTGATAAATAAAATAGCTGAAATAGGCAGAGCTTCCTCTTACAATTTCATCTTTAAAGTAGTACTGAATGTCTGTGAATGCAATGAGTAATACTAAATGAGCAGTATGGTAATCATAATTAAAAATTGCATTGACTTATTTTGTTTAGCAGAATCCATCCTCAACATACAGGATTCTGAAGACTATCCACCTTCAAGATCACCATCATTTTCTATAGTTTCAGAGTTATCTGCCAATGATAATGTTTCAGTCACAACATGTATATCACATAGCCACAGTATATCACCTGTAGCAAAAAGAAAAACAAAAATCTCCATCATGCAGAAACAACCATAGATAAGTTTGTGATAAGAACCAGCAAACTACAAAAAGAGGTAATTGATGAAAAAACTGCCTGGTTTGTTTATGCAACAAACTCTCCTTTCTGCACAATTGAGAACCCACACGTCATTAACATGGCTCAGTCATTGAGAACAGGATATAGTCCACCTAACAGAGCAGATGTAGCAGGCAAATTGCTGGATAAAAGCATAAATAATCATATAATAAATAATAATAATACAAGATATACCTATCTCCTAGAACTGGAAGGGACCTTGAAAGGTCATTGTGTCCAGCCCCCTGCCTTCACTAGCAGGACCAATTTTTGCCCCAGATTCCTAAGTGGCCCCTCAAGGATTGAACTCACAACCCTGCGTTTAGAGGACCAATGCTCAAACCACTGAGCTATCCCTCCCCCCTTCATATGAAAGAGAAATTGAGCAGTGTGCAAAAGGTCTGGAGGGTAAAATTGTTAACCTGAATCTTGGTGGGTGAAGCAATGTCCACAATGATCCTGTTGCATGTGCTTGTGTGACAACAGAAGAAGGGAATGTTTTCCTTACAGAAACAATTGATACATCAGGAAATGCACACACAGCAGAATACTTACAAGCAGCAGTAAAAGCTATAACAAACTGAAAAAAATTTCAAATGTCTGGTATGCATCTTGATCACAGACAATGCTGCAAATGTATCCGAGATGGGAAGCAATTATTTAGAAAAGAATCCCAAGCTAATAGCATATGTTTACAGTGCTCATTTGATGCACCTCCTAGCCAAAGATTTTAGCCTTTGTTTCTGGAACACTGATGTTGCTGAAATTGCAAAATACTTCTGTAATGGCCACTTTGCAGCAGCTGCTCTGAAAAAAGTGGAAGGAACCAAGCTAACTCTACCACAAGACATGTGATGGAACTCAGTAGTGGACTGTTTTGAGCACTATATCAAGAACTGGTCTAATCTGATGAGTTTGTGAACAAAAATTGTGGGGAAAAAAAGATGGCACTGTCACAGTCAAAGTTCTCTTAAGCCCAGTGTTAAGAAATGTTGAGCACATGCTGAGTACCCTGAAGCCTATTTCTGTACCCTTGAACAAAATACAGAGAAAAACTGTTTTATTGCTGACGCTGCTGAAACTATGTGAGATCTTAAAAAGAGAAATATGCAATGACAAAGTTAAATCACAAGCATTAAAAACACAAATGGGACAAGCGCTATCTCCATCTCATTTTCTTGCAAATATTCTCAATACTCAGTATCAGGGTCAAACCTTAACTGCTGAAGAAGAGGAATTGGCTATGACATCGACATCCAGCAATCATTCCTCCATAATGCCAACTATAAAACTTCAGAGCTAAGGGTGAACCATTCAAGAAATATGTTTACTGATGTTTTAAAGAAAGTCACACCAGTGAACTGGTGGAAGTTACTTAAGCACTTGGATTCAGAGACTGTTAAAGTGATAATATCACTTAGCAGCAGTAGCTTCTTCTGCCAGTGTAGAAAGAATATTTTCTTCCTTTGGATTATTTCATTCCAAATTGAGAAATCATTTGAGACCTGAAAAAGCAGGAAAGCTTGTTTTTCTTTTCCAGATTATATACAAACAGGAAAATGAAACTGAAGATGACTGAGTTAGCTGCAGAAGCCAACATTTTAAGTTTCTCATGTTGACCTGGCTGACATTCTATTTAATTTTTTTAAATGTTTCATGTAACTATTTTAGTTAACAATTTTAACAAAAACAATTTTTAAAAAAACGAATGTTTAACTGAAGTCAAAAATTCATATGCTTGTTCTGTTAAAATATTATGTTTTCTGTCAAAGAAAAAATCCAGAATACATAACATTGTTTTAGTTAAATAAAACAATTTAAATGTCTGTTTGGTGATGTTCTCCTCCTAATACAGCATGGCAAGAAAATCCTTCAAATATTAATGATTAACCTGTTGAATTGGAGATTGTTCACCTCCCAATTACTTTGTAAGTATCTGTTTCAGTTATCTTTGGTAAAAGAAATAACCAAACATTCATTTTCTGATATAGCTGTAAAACTAATCTGAAAAGTTTTCAAAATAAATCACTTTAAAAAATGTATAGCGTGTACCTTCTAAAAATGAAACCTACATCTATCTCTGAGTTGTGAAGAATATGTATTAAGGTTATAACAACCAACAAGAATGCACTTTTATGTAGAAATCCATGATTAAATAGAGTCTTCCTGACTAGCTATTTAAATCATGATTTAAATGAATTTAATTTAAATCAAATACACCCTGGAGTGAATTTGCCTTACTTGTGGATCTTCTTGGATTTGATGTTTGAAAAGGTGAATGCAGTGCCACCAGCCCTGTCCTGTCTGTGATAGGCCAAGGAGCTGAAGGGTGGAGTGAGAGGAAGAGAAGGTGGGCTAACAGAGCTTGAAGTGTCATCAGGCAAGGCCTCTGATGTAAGCTCTGTTGGGTGCTCTCTCTCTGAATAGGTCATACATTGCTTGTTGGCAACACACCTTGCATTGATTAGCATCAGTGTTAATTCAAGTACTTTTCTGTTACTGTCTTGGGGCCTATACAGTGGATAGATAATAGGTTTCTGTTTTCTATGGCCTTTCTTTAGTCAGTTCCTCCCAATTTGGTCTGTGAAATGTAAAATAGTGCATTGTGTCATGGCATGATCCAATTGGAGAAAAGGTTGGCTGGTTCACAGAATCTCAGGGCAAAACAGGTCTTTTGGATCCCTTTTGGCACTGTAACCTGATTGAGTCTCAAGACTGCACAGAGCTGGAGAAGTCTGTTTCTGGAGTAGTGATGGATGTGCTGGAAGCATGGTGGACCACCACCACTCTGTAGGGTCAAGTCCAAGGACGGGATGAGGGAGGGAGTCAGCATCAGGCATTCATTTACTTAAAATAAGCTAGTGTGATGTCCTAACACCGTGAATGCCTGTATTGGCTTTGTGGAGGAGAGAGGAATGGAAATAGAGTTACAGCTGTAACTATTTTTCTGACCAGAAGATGGCAGCAAAGGCTGGAGGAGCAGAGCAGAGGCTCAAGGCTCCTTCTCATAAGCAAGATAATCGTTTGGGAGCCTCATTCCTAGCCATGGTTCCTGTACTGTAAGGAGATCTGGGAGAGCAGTCATAGCCTCACTTTCACATTTTAGAAACATCTCATTTTTCAGAATGAAACAGTGGCTCCTGCCCTGCTACTGTGTCCACTATGGGATGGGGGGGGGGGGGTGAGGCAGAGAAAGGCCAGAAGAACAGGGCCCTAGCCTACTTTGGTTTCCTGACATCAATTCAGGGCTTTACACAAACATTAAGCTAACTTAAGAAAAATATGGGATGTCCAAATCAGCTAAGTGCATCTTAAAAACTTGTCACTATAGAAATAATCTGTTTAGGGAATGAGTCAAAAGAAAAGCAAAGAAGGAAGCAACTAGTACTATTCAGCAAAATTCCACCCTCTGCTGAAAAAGGAGGATAAAGAAAATATCTGAACTGTCAAAAATCAACACTGCCTCAAAATTTAGATGTCGAAAATACGGATCATGAACATGGGTCAGGCTTCCGTTAAGGTCCAGCATTACAGGAAGAATGCATTTCCTAGGGTTTACTAATTTTCTGTGGAGGATTATTAAAAAGGAAGCTCCATTCCCATATTTTGAGATGGAAGAAACTGAAGGAGAGCTATCTAATCTGTTCTGAGCCTTTTTTGCCTTTGGTTGAAAGCATGAGGAAGGCAAGGCCACATGTGTGGACCAACAGACTGCTTACAAGAATTCTCTGAGTGCAGGTGTGTGCAGTGAATGCCCAAACCCATAGTGTAACATACATAGGGCTCAGGCCTTGAAGAAACATTTGTTGTGTTTCTTTACACACAGGATGATTTATTCATATCATATCTTGATAATGAAATATTTTCTATTCCATCAGTAACTAGGAAGGATGTTAAAACTGCAACTATTAACTTTAAACCTTTTACAGATTAGCAGGACCAGATAACTTGCACCCAGGACCGGCGCTTCCATTTAGGCAACCTAGGCAGGCGCCTAGGGCACTAGGATTTGGGGGGAGGGGGCAGCATTTTGCCACCCTCGACGGCAGTTCGGCGACGGGGGGTCCTTCCGCGCTCCATTCTGCAGCAATTCTGCGGCAGGTCCTACACTCACTCCGGGACCCGCCGCCAAAGTGCCCCGAAGACCAGGAGCCGCGGAAGGATCCCCTCGCCGCAGAATTGCCAACGGCTGGGAATGCGGAAGGACCCCCACCGCGGGTGCCAAAAACCCTGGCGCCGCTCGTGCTTGCACCTAAATATTAAAATAATTGGTCAAGCAGCTCTCTGAACCATTAATGATGATTTTTTTAAAGAAGTTTTTGAACACAAAGTTCCAAAGAACTAGAAAAAAGCTCATGTACCAATATTTTAAAAGGGTAAATGGGATGACCCTGGTAACTAGATGTCAGTTAGTCTGGCCCCAGGAAAAATCACAGAAAGATTCATATGGGACACAATCAGTAAAATATTAAAGGAGAGTATCATAATTAATGCCACTCTACATGGTCTTATAGAAAACCTGAGATTAAACGTTTGGTTCACAACTGTATGACATAATTGACTTCTGTAAGAAATTTAATTTAGGCCTACATGTCCTTCTGGTAAAAAAAATAGCACCATACAAAAATCAATGTAGCCCATATTAAATGGATTTAAAAACTAGTTAATGGATAGATCTCAAAAAGTAATTGTACTGGGGAATTATTATTCTGTGATGGCATTTCCAGTGGGGTCCTGCATAGATCTGTTTTTGGCCAAATGCTATTAAGTATTTTTATTAATGGATCTTTAAGATAATAATTGTTGCTGGTAAAATTTACAGACTACAAAATTTGTGAAGTGGTAAACGATGGGGTCATATCACTTACCCAGATCAATTTGTATCGCTTTGGTAAGGTGGGTTCTTTTGAATATGGATTTTATTACTGACAAATGTAAGGAACGAAGAACACAGGTGACAAAAGACAGAGGACTATCCTGGGATGCAGACACTCTGAAAAGCACAGAAATATCATCAGCTCAGTGGTTTTCAACATGTGGTCCATGGACTCCTGGAGGTGTGGATTTTCAAAGGGGTCCACACCTCCATTTGATATTCTTTTAGGGGTCTGCAAATCAAAAAAATATTGAAAAGCATTGTAGTTAAAAGGATAACCATTGTCTGTATAAGCAGGGGGCTATCTAACAGTAGAGAGGTGATATTACTCACTAGTGAAATCATGACTGGAGTACTCTGCCCAATTCTGGTGTCCACAATTCAAAGAGGACAGATACTTTAGAAGAGGGGCTTCGGAGAAGACTCATGAGAATGTTAGAGGATTACAGAACATGCCTTATGATAAATAGATATTCAAGAAGCTCAATCTTAAAAGGTTAAGAGGTAATTTAATCACAGGAATAAGTACCTATGTGGGGAACAAAAAAATGGCAATTTACTCTTCAGTCTAGCAGTCAAAGCTCTAGTTGCATCAGTGACCAAAAGAGGTAATATAACCTCCTTACTCCTAACTAGGTATTCCACTATTTATACATGCATCGATCACATTAGCCCTTTTGGCCACAGCACCACCTCGGAGCTCACATTCAGCTGAATGTCCAACAACCACCAAATCTTTTTCACAATCACTGCTCCCCAAGATAGAGTCTCACACTGTGAAAGTTTGGCCTACATTCTTTGTTCCTAGATGTATAGGCCATATTACATATGGCCATATTAAAATGCATACTACTTTGTGCTCATGCCCAGTTACCATGCAATCCAGATCATTCTGCGTCAATTAACCTGTCCTCTTCATTATTTACCATTCTCTTAATATGGCAAGGAGAGAAATTAGAGATCCGCATTTCAGATTAATACTAAGACCTAGCTCTTATGTAGCATTTTCATCAGCTCTCAAATCACTCCACAATCTCTAATGTATTGATCCCCACAACACCCTGTGAGAGGGGGAAGTATTATCCCCTTGTTTACAGATGGTGAACTAGCACAAAGAAATTAAATGGGTTGTCCCACAGAAATACATAGTAGAGCAGGGAATTGAATCCAGATCTCCCCTCTCAATTCCTAAGCTAGTGTCCTAACCACTGGACCATCTCTCATCTCATTAAATCTATTGCCCAGATAAAATTCTTGCTTTTTTTCCGATCCTGTATGACCGCTTGGGCATCCTGCATTTTAGTAGTGAGGAACAAGTCACTGTACAACCTATTGAGAGGCTGCAAGAGACCTGTTAAAAGAGAGGGAAGAAAGGAACAAGGACTCTTTTCTTAGCTGTATGCTCTGGAAACCAATATTGGAGTTTTTTACCCCAATTTTCTCTGAGAAATGGCTAAAGTATCTTAGGTTCTTCTAACAGGAGGAAATCTTATACAAGCTTTGTTCCCTAATCTGTTTTAACAGGACTCCTTGAGACAAGGAGATGAAACAGACCAACCTGAAAACAATGTTTGGGTTCCTACTGATTCATCTCAAGGGGAGGCAGGTAAAAGGCAGCTGGCACCTAGAAACCAAAGTGATTGGTGTCTTATAAATGCACATGGAGAGATAAAACCTAGAGCTAGATTATCTATGTGTATTTTCAGTGAACTATATGAAACACCTGAAGTCATTCATCTTATGTTGAGTGTCTCTACAACTAAAAGACCAAGGGCTGATCTGAAGGGACAACTCTTCATATACTGATTAGCTAAGCATCGTCAGTTTGCTCTGAAAGTATCCAAAAAAAAGCCCATCTATTTTCTGAAAATGCTACCAGTTCTAAAAACCTCTCCTCCAAAATAGCTATCTCCAAAACACTTAATTTTAAAAGTCAATAACTATGCTAGTGTACTATAGATAAGTGATTAAGCCTCATATCAATTAATATTAAAAATAAGTTACAACTGTACAATACAGCAGGAACAGAAACAGAATGCAAATCCACCAAATTATATAAAAGCCTAACCCCTAACTCTAACTCTGATTGGCATCACCTGTCCAACAGGACTACAGTAGGGTAGAGTGAAGATGCAAGGTGTAACTCATTTTTTATGCAGGTTTTCACTATTGCTGCCAGTAAAAATATTGGTTTTCACATTTTGTACATTCAGATTTAGAACAAATACAAACAAGTCAGACTCATCCATCTAATAAGATTCTTCTGCCATTGTAAATGGAAAGTGGGTAAATAGTCTGAAAACTGCCATTCCAAAGTATAAATTGTGTATATAAAATAAAAATTATTATAGGTCCTGTGCAGGTACTTTTCTATTCAGCAAAATATACTGAAAAGTGTTTTAGCAAAAGTTTAACTGTAGAGGGTAACTATGTACGTAATATGTTAACTTCTTTTGACCAATTCAGGTCAATTTTTAATACTGGACAGTCAAATTAACAGTAATGTACATGGATTTTGTCCACAATTCTATCGTCAGTTTTACATTTTTCATATCACAGGATTTTGCAGCAGTAGGTTGTGGAAAAAACTAAGAAACAGATCATCAGCTGGTATAAATTGGCATAGCTCCACTAAAGTCAGTGAAGCTATGCACATTTACACCACTTGAAGATCTGATCCTAAATCATGAGAAAATGGCAGTTTTACTTTTTAATAAAACAGATTAAAAATAGAAGTTGTGTGCCTTTCATAGCCTTATTTCTGTTCAGATTTATCAGTGTTGTGTGGTAAATTAAACAATTTTGGCACATTAAATGTTTTTAAGTTACGCTGTTTAAAAAAAGATACTGGATGCAGTCAATGTCCATTCCCAGGTGGAAAAAGTTACTTGTTATCACCAAATACAGCTTTATTTCAATTTAGGTACAACCTTTTGTTTGTACAAATATATTTACAAAATATCAATAGAGTGTGAGGCATCTAGAACAAAGTTAATTAGATTGCAGGTGTTAGTTGAGCCAGAGATCATTTTCTTTCAACTAAAGAGAAAGACTTGTTTATTTCAAAACTGACAGGATTTACAGCCTTCAGAACAGAGCTGAATCGCAAGTGTGCACTACTAAGTACAAGAAAATAGTCTGGAAATGAAATTTTTATCTTCCATTAAAAATCAGAGTGCAACGAGCTATATTTAAACAACTTTATTAACATAGTCAAGCAGTGATTAACATTCACATCTATTATGTCACATCATACAAATGTAAATACAAAATTACTACAGTACAATATATATTCTCTGCATGATCCAAAATATTTGGTGGCCCCAAAAACTCTTTAAAATTCAGCAGCTTATCAAAAATTAAAACCATATTCTATTTAAAATGAAGTTCTATTAGCACAGAGGCAGACTTCAAGAAATATCACTCAATTTAGTACAGCTTGAGAAGTTGCAGGAGGATACGTTTGAAGGAAACATTCTAACGTGGCAGGTACAGGAAACATCAGATTTAAAGCTTTCAAGCAAAACTCATACAACCTAAGTTGTCAGCAGAAAGATCCAGTCATTTTGCTTATTCTAAACTATTTTATTCACTGCATCCAATCTTAACAGTTTTATAACTGTTTAGGTATTAAGTTGGGTCATTTACAACATATCCACCTCTTTTTCCTTGTGAGATAAGGTACTATAAACAGAAAATTTCTACAACCAAATAAACCTGATTATACAGTATTGTCCAATCACTGCCCCCACAAAAATCACCCAGCTTTCTCAGTTTTGTTGCTCACCCATAGAAAGATATTTAAGGATAAAGTACCTCAACAGTATCTACTTACAGAAAAGGGATACTACACTTTAAGCCTTGAACTTGCTTGGAAAGTAGATTTGTTTAAAAGTACACTGTCCGACAAAGCATGGGAATTAACCTTATTAAACATCCATTTTAACTCTCCCTCGCAGGAATACATTCAGATTTATAAGTATCTATTATTTTAGCGCAATACATATTGGAAAGGCAAGACACAATGTACTTATTACAGTTTTCATTTAGAATAACCTAAAACTGATTTAGCTCCAACAGTAAGTGCAAAAAGCAAGAACCATCTATAGACAGTGTTTTTGTACTGGAGGAGGATGTCTAGTAACCTGACACATATTAAAGAATATACATATGAAACCTACAACTAGTGTATCAAACTTGTACCCAAGATTAGGTATTGCCAATAATATGTAATGAATATGTAAGCAAACTGCTGTATGCAAACTACATCAGTGTCTAACTTACATTACTGCATGTTGTTAAGTGGTTTACAGCAGCAGTTTCATTATAGATCTGAATCTTTACCTAAAGCTACAGTAAAAAAAGTAAAATACTCTGTAGACCCTATACAGTATTTTAAAGGTCCATCACCTTACGTGAAAAAAAAAATATTGAGAAGCAGTTAATGCCAAGTTATAACTTTAATATTTGAAACAAAAAGACTTCCTATGCAATGCTTTATTTAAAGCACTATTTATGAAGTATTTTAGTTGCTGTTATGCATGGATGCAGTCTTCTCCAGGGAAGATTGTTTTGCACCTTTATCTGTTAATACATTCAATATGAATAAAATAGGTGACTGATGTGAAGCAAAATCATTTTTGTCCCATAGCAGGTTAATTTAGATTGTAAGAGTTTAAGACACATGAAAATACATATATGAAATACATAAACTGGTATAATTAAGACGTGTTTTATACATATGTTGTGAACAAAAGGGTACAAGAGTATTTACCTGAGATAAAACTAGTATCTGAATATTTCATGTCGGAGTTGCAATGAGTTTCAGTTGTGGAAAGCCACTTAAAATTTTAGAATATATATATTTGATTATATTATACATATGCAGCTTAAGTAATTCAGATCAATGCTAAAGAAAGTCTTAAGAAAAATCACAGTGCATGTCAAGATTGTTTAGTACAAAATTTACGCTACTTAAATTTTAAAAATCATAATGGCTATAAATTTTAAACCCATTCTTTTAAAAGTGATCTCTTGGGTACAACCTCTAATAAGTAGCAATAAACTGAAATATAAGAATTAGCATATTACAATTTTAATTATGTACAAACTGATTTAGAAAATAATCAAGCTTCAAAAAATTTACAAAATTGATCATTTTGCTTACATTGCCTGAAGTCATGAAGTAGTCTACAATTATTATTTTTTAAATCAAAAAAAGACAACTTGTTTTCTGAATGTATAAATGATAAACTGTGGTACTGAACTTTAAGACTAATTTAACTGCTATTTAGAACTGCCA
This sequence comes from Gopherus flavomarginatus, assembly GCF_025201925.1. NCBI lineage: Eukaryota > Metazoa > Chordata > Testudines > Testudinidae > Gopherus > Gopherus flavomarginatus. The sequence continues at coordinate 50,472,158 of NC_066619.1, forward strand.
AAAAGGTGCATTTAAAATTTTAAATACACTTTCTGTTACCAACTTAGGTTGATCAGCAGCTTTTGTTCACTGTTAGAATCCTTCAAAAAGGGAAACTCAAACAGGAAAAACAAGGTATATAAAAAACAGTAAACACTGACCTCCTGAGGTTCCTACAACAAAATATTCAAGTAGAAAATCTACATCATCACTTAGCAGCGGCTATTTCTGTAGTTTAGCACACTAACAGCACTTTATTCAGTGTGTAAGGAGCAGATGAAGTAAGCCGTGCTTTTAGCATGCCAAGAGGCAGAAACACTGGAATGTAACAAAGACAAACGCACAATTCTACCGGTATAAACATTCAGTCAACATTCAAAAACTGGCAAAACTACACCACAAGAATTAAGATGCTTTATATATATCCCATGATGCAACAATTTGAATTACAACAGTTAATGCTGAATCAGAACTTTTCTTACCTCAAGTTATAACCTAAATGTCTTCTGCAAATCCCTGTACTATTATGCATTGGGAATATGGTTTAATTTGCTTTAAAATATACCAGAGGACCTATTAAAGTACTAGGATTATGGCAGTATTGTTTAATTTTGCATTCTTTTGATTATATTCCTTACTGCTATACCAGATCAGTTCACATCTGTAAACAGTCACACGTTTATAGATACAGATTTAAAATACACACATAAAAGTGGATATGACAGGCTAATCTGACTGATTTTTCCTCCAGTTAGTGGGGTTGCCGCAATTGTTAGAGCTAAATTTAAATCAAGTCCAAACAACACTGCACTATAAAGCAGGTTTTATATTATATACAAAATTATAATCTGGAAAAGCTATAGTTTTTTTTCCTGAAACTGTTTCCAAATCTTTAACCTATACAAGAAATTAAAATACATTTGGGTTTAAGACCAAATCCTACCTCACTACATTTTAATAGTAATATGTCAGACATATTTTTAGTCAAAGAAACCTATTACTCACTCATTTTAGAATTATTAGCCAAGAAGGAAGATTTGTAGCTTCTAACAAAGCAATTGAATTTGAAAGCAAATCATCACATGCAGTTCTGATTAAACAAAATGAGTAAGTATCATGTACTAGCATTACTGAATTTAGTCAGTATGTCAAAACTATCTTCAAGCAAGATAATCTACTATCATTTTGAAAAGCCAAAAAAAGGAATGTGTAAAACTTGTGCATGCTACTATGCATTAAAAAAACCTCTTTAAACAGCATTTAAATCACACATCTCAAACTTCAGTGCAATGGCTAAATTATTCATACATTCTTAAAGAATAGAACCATGCAAAGAAGATTAAGGTCTTACAAAAACTGTTATCCCAGTATTCATTCTGCAATGCAACGGTAAGAAACTTAAACTATAAAAAAGGCTGTTATGGCTTAATTTTGTTCTATAGATTAATTACGCAGCACTTGAAAAATGGAAAGGTGTGGCTTCACCTCTGACCAGCAGAGTTAAAATCTCTCCATTTTCCTTTATCATCATGGGATACTCTTTAGGCAATCTAAATTAATAAAGACTTGCACTTTCAGATGGACACAAGATCAAGTGTACCAGTTAGGTTTTCACATTCACAGTACATAAGAAAATACACATGGAAGGAAAAGTACAATCGAGAAAGTTAAAGGTTAACTTAACAAGGATTTATTCACAGGAATACACGTAAGTAGAGAAAAACAACAGAAAAGCCAAACAAATGAAATGAAGAGGATCCAAACCAACTTTCACTCTGTAGCTTTTAACTTGCACCCTTGTGCACTTAACTACGACACAAAGGGCCACCAACATGCGCCGATACAGTGTAGATACCCTGCATTACATCCATTAACTTAAACATCTCTTAAAGATCATGCTTTGAACAAAAAAGAAAGCATAGAAGGTAATATGTTGAGTGGGAATAAACAATGAAATATAGCAATCATGTCATCAACTTCTACAATTGTCTTTACGTGCCAACTAACATTTATGCAGCCTTTAACAGGTCTTACCATGTAACTCATTTTTAGAAGTTCTGATAAAATCACTAGTAGTATATAACCATGCAGAAAGCACATCACACTGACAGCACAGAGGCAAATATTTTGCACAGCTATATCAGCTTTCCACATTGTGCCGGCTACACACAATACAATATCAATCTTATTCTTAACAGATCCTAAAAAGATATTTCAAGGCCTAATTGTAAACTACAGTACTTTATATCTATATTCTTAATAAAAATAAAATCCACAGAATCTTTAAAAAAGGATTTTTAAATGCAGGGCTATATTAATTGGTAAACTGCAACACAAAACTGGCGCAACATAAGTAAAAGTATACCAATCTCACTCTATGTGATACAAGCATGCTACTTTCCCACTAATTTAAATTACTTCTGATCACTATGAGCCAGAATGCATGCCTGAACCTTAAACTGCATGTTAAGAATAATGCCTTACTCTAGAAATTAAATCTAATGAAGTACAACCATCAAATCATATCCACTAAAGTTTTTAATATAAAATTAAGATGTCAATCATTCCTTTGAAATGCCCCTCCCCCCACCCAAAAAAACGAAAGGAGTGACTCATTTGGCATCTTGCAAGTTGCTTCATTTTGTTAAAGTCAACCTTTATTACTTTATTATGGGGTTTCTATATTGTACACTGCAGGTGCCAGTTCCTAATACAGGTAGCAAGCTGCATTTTAACTGTACTAACTTCATTTGTGTAGTTCTTCATTAACATGCAAATACCTAGGAATCCCATCAAGCAGGATGAAATAATGAGAAAACCCTTAGTTAAACAGTCAAAAGGCTTTTTGTAAACCCCCACCCCCATTCTTAGGTTTCCTTTATTGTGCGCACAATAGTTTTCCTTTTTACGTATCCCTATGGTTCAATTATATGGTTCCTGTTTTGGTACAATTCCCCATATTCCAGAATGTGCTGTTTTGTGAATAGATTCTCTTTTTTGCTTCTTCACATCCAGTGCAGAGTTGTAATAGGAGACAGATTTCCACCCACAAAGGCTCCAGATGTTAAAACGTTTCCCAACATCGACTTAATACAGTGATGGCAACACCTCCCTCCCGCCCCTCCCAGTAGGCTTGGGATTGTACTGTATTCCCTACTGGTTTACCCTTCCCCCCAGTAAAGGGTAACATTTTCCCTGGGTGCAGAGGCTCCCTCATAGTCTCCTAGACTGAAGGACCTGTAAAAAAAAAAAAAGAAAGAAAGAAAGAAAAATAGTACAATTAAGTATTTAGAAAGAGGTTTAAATTTACTAAGCTATGCAGAGTCAAAAACAAAACGATTCAGATTCTCTTTAACAGCCTTAAAAAAAAAGGGTATCAATCTCTTCTCATGTATACACCTTTTGTTCTAAGCCAGGAAAACAACAAATTTTTCTGCTTTAAAAAAATACACTAACATATCCACTTTTATATGGTAAGCTTAATTTTGAACAATTTTCACCAGCACAGATATTTTTCAGAATAAAAAACTAAACACTTAACAAGTATGTAACAAATCCTACTTGAACTAGACAAACCCATTAAACTTATGTCAATATAGACCTCACTTCACATGTAATGTGGATAAGACAGTATTTATGAAATAGTTTTCCAAAATCACAATGCAGGAATAACAAACTAATACTACAACGGGTCAGCAACCTACCAGAATTGGTGTGCCGAGTCTTCATTTATTCACTCTAGTTTAAGGTTTTGCATGACAGTAATACACAGTTTAACATTTTTAGAAGGTCTCTTTCTATAAAACCTATAATCTATTACTAAACTATTGTATACAAAGTCAACAAGGTTTTAAAAATGTTTCAGAAGCTTCATTTAAAATTAAAATGCAGAGCCCCCCGGACTGGTGGCCAGGACCCGGGCAGTGCGAGTGCCACTGATAATCAGTTCACTTGCCGCCTTTGGCACGTGTACCATAGGTTGCCTACCCCTGTACTACAACATATAGCAGGCCTGCACAACACACGGCCCGCGGAGGCTCACTGTGCGGCCCACAGGGGCATTCTAAATTCTGCACACACAGCGTTCTGCGGGGAGCCCAGAGCCCTTTAAATCCCAGCCCCAGTACATCCGCTGGAGCCACAGCTGGGATTCAAAGGGCTCTGGGCTGCCCGCAGCCTTGGGGAGCCCAGAGCCCTATAAATCTCAGCCACGGCCAGGAATCAAAGGGCTCTGGGCTGCCCGCAGAGATTCCGGGCCGTGGCTGGGATTTAAAGGGCTCAGGGCTCCCCACGGCTGCGGGCAGCCCAGAGCCCTTTGAATCCCAGCTGTGGCTCCAGCGGATGGACTGGAGCTGGGATTTAAAGGGCTCAGGGTTCCCCTGCCGCCAGAGCCCCGGGCCCTTTAATTTGTCCCTGAGGGCTCCCAGCCACCTCTTCAGCTAGGAGCCTCTGGTTGATTTTAAATCAAGTATCACCTCTCCACCCCCAACCTTCCTTTTTGGCCCACAGCTGTTTTGGTGGGGCGGTGCTGGGGAAGGAGGGTTTGTTTCTGCAGGGCTGGGCGCTGCTGGGGGGGTGAGTGTTTCCATGGGGCCGGGAGGTGCTGGGGGAGTGTTTCCGCAGGGCCGGGGGGTTTTGGCTCTCAGCTGTTTTCTTTGGAGTAATGTGGCCCTCAGCGCTTTACAAGTTGTGCAGGCCTGACGTATAGTTTTCCCACAAGACGACACAGATCCGTTACCGAGATTTAAATATTCCATAACAAAATTCAACCACTCTGATCCTCTCCACTCAATTGGAATTGGGAATCAATTCCATTTCTCAAACTACTTCTTGGAGTGCATCACATCTGGTAGTTACAAAAAAATAATATTTTCACTTGTAAACTGATCAGATTTTCAAAGGAGTCATTTAGATGATAAACACTGAACCTCAATTATATTTTTTTCAAACTGTAACAGCCTGAAACAGATTTGTTTCTGAATGTCCAGGGACATACTGATGGTTTGAGTTCACGAATAAAAAGATTCCCTATAGTACCTCCACACTCACTTTAGACGCTAAGGTTGGAGGACCAAAATTTTCAGGAATATTTAAACAGCACTGATAGAGAAACTGATTTCTACTTTTACTCCTCACAAAAATTAGTCGCATTAAAAGAATACTGATTTAATCACTTTGTCATGAAATGTTAAGGTTGACTAGCCAACCTTAATTTTGCCTTGTCATATGTGTTTTACCATTCTCCTCCCTGCTCCGCCATTGCATGCTCTACACACAACACCTGAAAGCTTATTATGTTTACTTTAAGATGAGGGATGATGTGGAGCTGTCAAGTGGTGTCATTACCATAGAAACAGTGACACCAACACATTAAAATGACCACTTTGAAATATCTGCATTTGTTTCTGTTACTGTAATGACTATGTATTATTTCAAAAATAAAATTGGATTTCTTTCTGATCCCAAAGCATCACAAAAATCTAAAAAGGTAAATCAAAATTTGTACAGGTATCATTGAAATGTAATGGCACTGGTGCCATTTCTAGTCAACATGATCTTGTTCATCATGATTCTTGTCACATGAACGTGGGTTACTACAGTCTTCATTCTCTTGGCATGTACACAGTTCTGTGCAGGGAAGCTTGTTTTGACTACAGATATTTGATTTTGCAGCGACCCCTACTAGTACAGGCACAAATAAGGTCTCATAGAAGCTCATTGAGCCCTTAAAGAATATAGGAAGCAGTTTATCATCCACATTTTTCCATGCATGCCGTAATGACGACCCAACATCTGATTTATCCATGTGCAAAGATCTTCAAATCTGTTTGCTAAGCTGTTTTTGACAGGCTCTTCAAAACTGTCCTCACATGGTGGGAGGTTGGCCAGGGACTTCTTTTTTGATTACTAGATTGAGGCACAACTAATTCAGGTTTCTGAGAGTTTCCTTTTCTCTCTGTCTGATCATTCAGCACTGCTATGACTTCCTTGGTGCAGAAATTGCATCACACTACCCCAATGCGTCAAGAGCTCTGAAGCTCCCTTTGTTTTGACAATACTGAACAGATTTTTCTGCCCCAATACAAGATAGGGATGGGACAGAGTCACTTCCTATTACTTCCGGCTGTACATGCATTACGTTACAGAAGTCAGAAATGACTGTCACAAATACCACACAAGTATGAAGCAATACTTGTCAGTTGTGCTGGTAATGGTGCCTATTTCAATTTACATTACTGGTGTGTTCCAGTTCTGGAAAGTAGTGAACAGCAGGGGTGAAAACATCTGTATCAGGTGACCTAATCACGATGTTACCTTTGACACAAAAGCCATACTGGCACATATAGCATGCAGAAGCATCCTTGTGTCCACTTCCTCTTGAATGATGTATTGAAGTTCAAGACACGTACCTCTGTTGGTTTTAATGCCAGACTTCTTGACAAGACTGAAGAAGCTGTGTGTCCCATCAGAATCAAGTGCACCTCTTACAAATCTCTCCATTTGTTCTTCAACAACATGTGCTACTTTCAGTAAAGACTTGTACATCTGATGTAACATACAATTCAGTTGATATATTAATAAGCACATCTGGATGTGATTCAGGGTCCAATGGGTTGATTGTTGTTGAAGACGTGGTTCGAAAGAGCTGTAACATGCTCTTCATCCTCCTTCAGTGCAGCGGAAAGGACTTGTTTGTGGATTTCATCTACACTACTTCTTGTTAGGCCACTTCTTTCATAGTTTTTACATATTCACTCAGGACATGTCTTGTGAGAATCCAACATGTGCTGGCTTTTTATTTGTCAGTCCTACAATCCCACTGCTTCCCTTTGAGTCTTTGATGACAGTTCTCTCTCTTTGCAGGTCACTCCAAATTCTGTTGAAAGAACCAGGAGTCCGATGAACAGCAAATTCCCCAGATTCAAAGGCACTGGGTAATTCTTCAGGGAGATTTAACATGTCAAGAATGTTGACTGGTATCCACCTGGCGTAGCTGGGCCTATTTGCAGTAAAGTAGCATGGAAACTTGGCACGCTATCTGTTGGTGAAGCTTCCAATCACTCCCTCGCTATGCATTCAGTAGTAGTATCTGCATAAATCTGTAGAAACTGATTACACAACTTGAACATAGGAGACTCAGCATACCTCCATCTCTTGAAATTCTTCCAGTTGTGGAGCATATACTTAGAGCCCTGTGCGAATACCCCAGGAGCCAGCACCCTGCATTGGCAGCATCGACCCAGCTCCGCCCAGTGGGGTGGGCACCTGGCTCACCAGCAGCTGTCCCTGGTTGCGCTCTTGTTTTAAAGCAGTGTGCACGCCCCAAGACAGCTGCGTGGAAGGGACGGGCAGGAGGAGGTACAGCCGTGTGAAGGATCTGCTGGCACAGGGATCTGGGAGTGGTGGCCCTATATTCTGCTTCTCTTGCCACCACGGTTCCTGGGAGAGTCCTGCGGTTCCCTGGATACCTTTTTATAGCCACGGCTATAAATCTGTATCCACACAGGGCTCTACATATACTAAGTTACAGCATCATCAGACTATTTAATGACATGTTGTAAAGACCAAGCTGTCACTCAATCCACTGTTACCAGTGCACAAACTTAGTGAGAGACTGATTTGGTCAGCAAATTTAAATAGTTTTCTATATTTTCAATTACTTATGAGATACTCTGATAATGAATATGCAGTGTGAAAATATTTCATGTTAGTATTTTGGAAAAATGATAGTTGCCATTTTTGCCATGTGCTAAATAGCTTCATTTCTGAAAAAAAAATTTGCCCATGCAAAATCAATACAAATCTTTTAATGCATTGTCATTTCGAGTAGTTTCACTTTGCCTAGAGGCTTATGGTTCCACATCATATCTCATCTAAATGTATATAAAATAATATTTCAAATTCTCTTGTGTGCAGGGTGGCTACATGAAACTCCAAAAATATGGCCCTTTAACAGACCTTATTCCACAATCATCTATTAAATCTGAAACTCGCCTTTATTATGCACACATATGCACTTTCAGATCAATCCTGGTAAATTATCTATTCATTAGAAACTACCACTTGTTTAATACACACAGGCACATGCAGTCTACCCCTGAGGGGATTCTGTGCCAAAAAAATTAAAAATTTGCAAAATAATGCAAATTTTGTGAAAATAATGCAATATAATCACACCAGTTTCGATTGTTTTGTAAATTATTTGAACTACAATATAGAAAAAAAAAGTCACAATAACTATTTAGCATTTCCTAAACATATGAAAGTTAAGTTACAAATACCTGGCAACTAATACCCTGCACTCCAATTATAATCCTGGATTTTCATTTAAGTTACACGACAGAACACCAAAGGGGGCGGGAGGGTGGAGGGGAGTAGAGCGTCATTTTAAATTGCTCAGACTTTCACAGATGAAAGTCATACACTTTGCTAATCATTGTCCTGGGCCTGGCTGGGTACTTTGGGAAGTGCTTGGCTCTGACATTCTATTGACTGCTTGGTAATGTTTTATTTGCTCTCAAAGTCTCTTAAAAAAAAAGAAAAAATGGGTAAGTAAAATAAATCCTGAGCTGTAATCTAACCCCCCTCTGCTACGTTGGCACCGGAAAAACGAAGTGAGAAAAGCACATAGATCCTTCCTAGCGGATTCCCTTATTGTCATTTATAAGGTTTTACATCACCTTGACAATGTACAGGCCTTAAAACATTTACAGGTTTTACGTCCCTGGGGGAATTAACTGAGAATGGGGAACAGTTAACTAACTAACAGCAACATTAATAAAATGTGGGGAAAAGGGAGGGTTTCAAAAGCTATTTTCTTTAATTTAAAAACAATTTTCAATAACATGATACTAATATTTAATTAAATGTTTTTTTCAAATCTCAAAAAGTTACGGACATATTACTAGGCAGGCAGGCTGCTACATTTCTGCCTTGGGAACAGCGCCTTCCTCGTGCGTAATAAAAAGACCTACCCACCTCCACACCCTGTGAGCTGCAGAAGCAAGCACAGTGACAGTCTCTCTTCCTTGTTGGCCAGCCCTGTCCCTGAGGGTGATCAACATCTCCCCTGCAGGCAGGCATGCCCAGCCACTCCCCCCTTGCAGTGATTTGCCTCTCTGAGGCTGTTCCAAGCACACTGGAACAGAGGCGCTGCCTGGGCTGCTGGGGAAGAGGCATGTGTCCTGCCACAGATTTTTTTTTTTTTGCATTTTTCTTTTTTTTCTTCTTGGGGGGGGGAGGCGCGCACAGAAATATGCGGACCATATGATTTCTGTGCCGCCATCCCACTGGAACATTGTGAAATTCTTTTAAAACACTCATAATCCTGCCAAATACAATCCAACTGTCATAAAAAATTAAGAGCACATTGTCTCCAGGTCATAAATATAACTGTCATATTTCAAGTTTTCACCAGCTTCTCTTGATCAAAAAAATGGTTGAGAAAACATCCTCCTCCCCCCATCTGATCCCATGCTTGAAAATAGCTTTTTAATAAAGGTTTAAGGAAAAGAACATTTTGCCCTGAATGAAAGCAAGTATAATACATTTCATCAAAAAGTAAAACTAAAAAATTTCAAAGCAACTGAGTGTGACCTTTTACTACAGGTGCCACCCATAATATTCATGTACAGTATTACAGCATGCATTAAAAGAAGGATGGTGCAAGAGCCAAATGAACAGGAACAAATATAGCCTATACAGTGACTGTTTAAAAAACACACTTCTTGTAATGCAAAATGGAATTGGAGAATGCTTGCTTTACAAGTTAACTTCATAAAAACTTCAATTTATTTTTATACTTACCCCTAATTATGAGACTGCAGCTTGAATGCATGAGGTTAAACTCCATAGTAAGCTGCAAGGCGCTCTTTCAAGGGAAGAGGAAACTGGTCAGAGAAACGCCTCCAATTTTCATCCCCAACTTGATTTTTAAATCCATGAAGGATCTGCAGGTAGGTTAAAATAAAAATTTACATTTTTACCTCTGATTACTCTGAAACTCCAGTTTAACAGTCTGGAACACTTGCAGTCAGTTGCTCAACTACATATCATGCAGAAAACAGCACCAAACTTTGCTAAGAGTTGTGTGCCAGGAAGTGTTGGCCTCAGCCTGTCTCACTCAAATTCTCCTGATGAAACTTCCATAGCACTGAGAAAGAAAGGAATTTTAGTGATCACTCTTAATTCTAAATGAAAAACTGAACTAAGAAGCACTTTTTATGGAGTGTAATTAGTGAAACATTTGTTATACCAAAAGAAGGGGTTAATCTAAAAAATATTATAATAGTGAGGGTTATTCTAAACCAGTGTTTTAAAAATACAAAATTTTAAATTCTGCCAACTAATATACTTGATATTAAATGTCCCTACATTTCCTTTAAAAATGGGTTAAGGAAGTAAACTAGAACTACAACCCAAGCTAGTTTTTGACAAGGTTTAAAAGTCTATCCGGCAATTCCTGGAGTAAGAACAAAGGACGACCCAAGTTGGAGATTTGCATCTCATTTCTATCCCCAGGAAATGGTTACTGTCATAAACAGATAGCTAAGGGTTAATGTTCTTTTACCTGTAAAGAGTTAACAAAGGGAACCAAACACCTGACCAGAGGACCAATCAGAAAACAAGATTTTTCAAATGTCAAGGGAGGGAAGTTGTTGGATGGGTGTTCTTTGTCTTGGTTCGGTGACCCTCTCAGCTCTGAGAGTGATCTCTCTATCTCCAGGCTTTCTAATCTTCTGTTTCCAAGTTTTAAGTACAAGGATAGTAAGACAATAGGTTTATATTGTTTTTTTATATTTACATGTGTGTAGTTGCTGGAATGTTTTAAATTGTATTCTTTTTGGATAAGGCTGTTTATTCATTTTCTCTTTTAAACAATTGACCCTGTATATTGTCACCTTGATACAGAAACCATTTTTATGTCTTTCTCTTTCTTTTTATATAAAGCTTTCTTTTTAAGACCTGTTTGAGTTTTTTCACTAGTTAATGCTAAGAAACGAAGGGAGGGGGAAAATCTCTTTGTGTTAGATTTACTAAGCCTGACTTTGCATACTCTCTGGGTGAGGGGAAAGAGAGCTGATTTCTCGGTACTTGTGTTTCAAGGACTTGAAGCAGGGAAATCTGAGAGGAGGTAAAGAGGAGGAAGGGAAGTGGGTTATTTCCCTTGGTAGTGAGACTCAGGGCATCTGAGTCTTGGGGTCCCCCAGGGAAGGTTTTGGGGAGACCAGTGAGAGCCAGACACTGGAATTTTCTGGCTGGTGGCAGCGATATCAGATCCAAGCTGGTAATTAAGTTTGGAGGTTTCATGCTAACTTCTCATGTTCTGAACTCTAAGGTTCAGATCTGAGTAGGAAAGTTATGACAGTTACAATCTAAACAGAATGGACCCTAACATTCAGAGGATACCAAGTCCCTTCACACAAATACAACAACTGAATAGAGGCTTTAAATCAAAAGGGTTAGGTTTTCAAATGCCTCTGCTGGTATTTCTCTAACATAATAAAGAAATAGGAAACAGAAAATATTTATTTCTTTCAAAGTCAAATTTTAGAGCTTTATTGCCTAGAGCATTCTAGAGGTACTCAGCTATTGCAAGACAGAAGAAAAAATGAGTCGTTACCTATTAAGTAAGAGGAATTCAAAAGGAAGCTTTGGAAAGAACATAATTTTAAGGACTCTCTTCCTATCATGAAAGATTTAGTAGCACGTAAGTGTCAAAAGACCAGAAACACAGACTCACTGAACCCTCCTTGCAGAAATTATAATAAAGGAAAGGCTTTAAAAGGTTTAGAAGACTCAGGCTTGGTCTGCAATACCCACATGTCGGTATGGCTACCTGAGCAACATGGTTTACCAACTTAACCCCTGGAGCAAGACAGTGCTATGTCGACAGAAGGGTTTCTCCCATCATAGGTAGCGTCTTCACTAAGTGCTACTGATACAGCTCCGCGGCCTTACATGTAGACAAGCCCTCAGGGACACTAAACTGGAGGACATAAAGGAAGCCTGGCTTGGAAATTCTTCCTCAGGGACAGCAGCTAGTTCAGAAGCACCAGAGGATGCCACAAACAAGGTAAAGGTTGAGACCGAAGGGACAGACAGTGGCCCTTAACTGAAACCAAACTTAACTAAAAAGTCATTGCTTCTCTCTCAAATAGAATTTCTGCAAGCTAGTCCACATTCCCCCTTCCTACACAGGTGACTGATCAACCAACTAAAAGATCGGCAACAAGACTTGAGTTCCCAGTGGAGATATTCCTAAAGGAACAATTAATCCCAGCTTGCCAGAAAAAAAATTTCAGCCAAAGGTACTTGTAGGTATAAGTACAAGTCACTAGACATAAATCAACTAACTGGCTTTCATAATTCAGATTTCTATCTTGACATCTTAAAAATACCCATTTGAGAGACAACCAGTAAAATTCCCCAAATCTCTTTGGGTACTGCAGAAAAAAGGTACACACTTCCAAGTTTCTCTTCTTGGCACAATTTTTAGAGGCATGCATTTTTCCAGATATTCTGCTGCTAAAAGCATATCGTCTGCCAATTTGTCTCTGACATGTTCCAGGAGGCATCAGCAAATTCTAGATGGTACCATATGGATGCCACTGGAAATATCCACTGGTTATCTGCAACCATTTTAAATCAAAACAAAAACAGATTCTTCTCCCCAGGCTGCTTTTCTGGTATGAGAAGATTTCTCTCTGTCCTCCACGAGGGCTCCGGGGTTTCTCCCACCTTTAGAGGCTGATTTGAAACTAGTTTGGAAAAATACAAAAAGAAAGTGGTACAGTCTGAGAAGTATCTTCTAAATATCCTGCTTTCTGGAAGGGATGTTTCAGATTTCTTTGTCTAGGTTCTCTGAAGACAGTGTCCTTGTGGATGAGTAGGTAAGATACCCTTTTTTGCCTTCAAGTGAGAAACTATGGTCCTACTACATTTTTTGGTAAGGAAAGCAGAAGAGACAGTAATAACCGAAGTGTACAGGAAATCCAATTAATCCCAAAACTCTTTCCCATGGCACCCCTGGATCCATTTGTCCAGATATGCCACCCAGGAGCTTAAAGTCTTGGTGCAGCAGGTCCACAGATACAATGGTTGAGATACACTTGATCACCAGCTCATATCTGCTCTTAAAGAGATTCCAGCTTCACAGGATTTTTTCTTCTTTAGTGGGAGGTACTTTCCTCTCTACTCAACAATGGATGCAACAGAACACTTCAAGGCCTTAGCTGAAGCTCCTAACATGCAGGACTCTACAGGGTACACAAAGTCTATTAACAGCTTTGAGAAGGATTAGTATGATCAGGGTAAGCCTTAGTTATTTATTTCAGCTCTCTATTCAAGGAAAACATCTTTTCTTTCCTACTCCTGGAAGGAAAGAGATGCTCTCTCAGAAGAGTTCTAAAAACCCTAGCAATCTTGCGTAAAAAAACTTGGATCACCTGTTATTAAGAGCATGGTTCAAAGAAATAATTGGGGGGGGGGAGAGAAGGAGGGAAAAATAAGACATTCAGAGAAGTCCTATTCTTCATAGTCCCCACCAGCATCCCAAAGTGATGGGGCAAGGAGAACTGTGACCTCATATGGAAATAGCTGTGTCTTAATATGATACTATTCTATTGGAATGAAGTACCTATGATAGGAAGACCTGCCAATTTAAGAAAGTTACTGCCCACTTTCTGGAGTGGTTGCAATAGATGGAGTGGAACAAGCACCAAGAAGAATTTCTGGATGCATTGGAAGATAGTAATGTTCTTGTGTCAGGGGCCAACCCCTGTTGTATCTCACTTGGGTGCATCAGGCTCTCTACCAAGAGCTTGAGGGAGAGGACATGACTTCATTGCTGCTGTGAGTTAAGTTCCTGCTAAACAGATGGAGGAAGTTCTTCCCTCATGCTGAAGACCTCCCCCAGACAGAGACCTTGAAACTCCCCTGGGCAACCAACTCAAGATGTGGTTCAGATTTTCCCTATGGTTGAAATAATTCTCTGGTCAGTATTCAAGAGGCAACGGTAGGTGAGGGTGTGTATCTGGAGCTTTGGGTTCCTTAATGGGGCTCAGATAAATCAGGTCCTGGTTGGAGACAAGCGATTTTTTAAATTTGGTCATGAGCTGAAATTCCAGTTTCTATTCAATTTACATCCACGCTATCTGAAGGGAAAACACCAAGATTAGTCCATCATCCAAGTCAAGTATGACAGCTATGCCCTCCTTTAGGAGGATTACCACTACTGCCACACACTTATGTGAAGAAAAAGTTACCTTTTCCGTAACTGGCAGTCTTCAAGATGTGTTGCTCATGTCTATTCCACAGTAGGTGTGAGTACTTGCCACGTACACCAGTGCCGGAAGTTTTCCCCCTAGCAGTATCCGTAGGGGGAGAGCGCCCCCCTGTGGCCCCTGCCTGGTGCAGTATAAGGGGAGCTGCATGCTCCCCCCACCCTCAGTTCCTTCTTGACAGACAACTTCGGGAGCGGGGAAGGAGGGCACAATGTGGAACAGACATGAGCAATACATCTCAAAGAAGACCAGTTACGGGAAAGGTAACTGTCTTTTCTTTGTCGAGTGATCGCTCATGCGTATTCCACAGCAGGTAATTCCAAGCTACATCTGCTGGAGGTGGGTAGGAGTTCACACGTTCTCGGGATGGAGTACTGCCCTGCCAAACTCTGCGTCATCCCTGGTTTGGGAGACAATCGCATAGTGCGAGGTGAACATGTGAACTGAAGACCAAATGGTGGCCCTACAAATGTCCTGAATATGGACGTGGGCCACAAAAGCAGCCAACGAGGCCTGCGCCCGCATCAAATGTGCCCTAACAATATGTGGTAGGGGAACACTCGCCAGCTCATAGCAGGAGCGGATACACAACGTGATCCGGTTGGACAGTCGCTGAGCGGAAATCGGCTGGCCTCTCGCATGCTCAGCTGAGGCGATAAACAGGTGAGGACTTTCTGAATGGTTTGGTTCGCTCGAGGTAGAAAGCTAGAGCCCTCATCACATCAAGTGCATGGAGGCGGTGTTCCTCATTAGTCACATGAGGTTTGGGGCAAAGGACTGGTAGATAAGTGTCCTGACCCATGTGGTAGGTGGAGACCACCTTCGGGAGGAATGTGGAGTGTGGGCGTAGCTCAACCTTGTCCTTACGAAACAGTATATGGTGGCTCGGAGGTCAGGGCCCTGAGCTCCGAGACCCGCCTGGCCAACGTGATAGCAACCAGGAAGGCCACCTTTCATGAGAGGTGAGACCAGGAACACTTGATCAACAGCTCAAACGGGGGCCGCGTAAAGCCGAGCCAGCACCAGATTCAGGTCCCACTGCAGGACCATGGGCTTAGAATAGGGGTAAAGCCAGTCCAACCCATTAAGGAACTGGCCAGTCATAGCATGAGAGAACACTGTGTGTCCTTGCAACAGGGGATGGAAAGCCAATATGGCTGATTGACGAGGGCACAAGGCCCTGGGCCCTCGGTGGAGCAGATTATCGAAAATAAGCTGGATCGGGGCGACCATTGGGGATACCCCTTGGTCTGTCGCCCACCAAGCAAAATGAGAACACTTTGCCATGTAGGAGCAGCAAGCAGAAGGCCATCTACTCTCAAGGAGAACGCGCTGAACCAGACCTGAGCATGTCCTCTCCTTGCCACCTAGTCAGTGAGCAGCCACGCCGTGAGGTGAAGAGTTGCCAGGTTGGGGTGGAGGAGACAGCCCCGGTCCTGAGAGAGCAGGTCCGGGTGGAGCGGCAACGGCCACGGTGGAGCCACCACCAGGCCCAAGAGGGTCCCGTACCAGTGCTTCCTGGACCACGCTGGGGCAGTGAGGAGGACCCTAGCCTCGTCGATCTTTATTTTCTCTAGGACCCTGCTGATCAGCGGGAACATGGGAAAGGCATATAGGAGTTGGCCTGACCGAGGCAGGATAAAAGCATCGGAGATAGCACCCCTCCCCAGAGCAGAACCAAGGGCATCATCGGTTCTGTTGAGTCACAAATCAGTCCACCCGGGGAGCTCCCCACCTCTGGAAAAGCTGGAGGGCCACTTCCAGGTGTAGGGACCACTCGTGCGGAAAGGAAAAGTCCCTGCTCAAGCGATCCGCCCTCACATTCCGGGCGCCCGGTAGGTGAAAGGGATTTAGGTAGATGTCGTGGGCTATACAGAAGTCCCACAGGCTGAGGGCTTCGTAGCAGATGGCAGAGGACTGGGCCCTGCCTTGCCTGTTGATATAGAACATCAAGGCCATGTTGTCTGTGAGAACCCTAACTACCTTGCCCTTCAGGTGCGAGTGGAAGGCCATGCACACCAGGCGCACTGCCCGGAGTTCCTTGATGTTTATGTTAAGGGTCAGGTCTTGCGGAGACCACAGGCCTTGAGTCTGAAAACGCCCCACATGGGCTCCCCAGCCCAGGTCCGATGCATCGGACACCAACTCCACAGAGAGGGCCCTGTCCCTGAACAGGACCCCTCGGAACATGTTGCTTGGTGTGGACCACCACTGTAGGGAGGCGATCACCAAGTTCGGCAAGGTGAGGACCTTGTCGAACCTGTCCGTGGCTTGGGAGAACTGCGAAGCCAGCCAGAGTTGTAGGGCCCTCATCCTGAGCCTGGCGTGGCGAACCACATATGTGCACACTGACATGTGACCTAGCAGCTGTAGGCAGGACCTAGCTGTTGTCACCGGGAACCTTACGATCAAGTCCATGAGTCCTTTCAGGGTATCAAACCTGTCTGCGGGGAGAGAGGCCCTAGCTGACATTGCCTCCAGGAGCGCCCTGATAAACTCTATGCGTTGGACCGGGACTAATGTGGACTTGGTGTTGTTTACCAACAGGCCCAGGGCGGTGCATGTGGACAGGAGTGCCACCACATGATCCCTCACTTGCAACCGGGAGATGCCCTTGACCAGCCAGTCTTCCTGACAGCGGAATATCTGGACCCGTCCGGCACCTGACGTAGGCCAGTACTACCGACATGCACTTTGTAAAAACCTTAAGGGCAGTGGACAGACCAAATGGGAGGACTGTGAAATTGGTAGTGCTTCTGTTCCACCACAAAACAGAGGAAGCGCCTGTGCCCCTCGAATATGTGGATATGGAAGTACGTGTCCTGTAGATCGAGGGCCACGTACCAATCACTGGGATCCAGGGAGGGGATGATGGAAGCCAGGGAAATCATGTGAAACATGAGTTTTACCAAGAACTGGTTCAGACCTCGCAGGTCCAGTATGGATCTGAGTCTCCCTTTCACCTTTGGGATAAGGAAATACCGGAACTAATATCCCTTGCCCAGGAACTCCTTGTGCACCACCTCTATTGCTCCTAGTTCCAGGAGCCTCCCGACCTCCTGCTCAAGCAGAGCCTCATGCGATGGGTCCCCTATGGGGGCAGAGGGGTGATTGGGTATGTCATAAACAGATAGCTAAGGGTTAATGTCTCTTTCACCTGAAGCACCTGACCAGAGGACCAATCAGGAAACCGGATTTTTTCAACTTTGGGTGGAGGGAATTGAGTGTCTGAGTCTTTTGTCTTTTGTCTGCCTGCCTGCTTTCTCTGAGCTTTGGAGAAGTAGCTCTACTTTCTAATTTTCTGTTTCTAAGTGTAAGGACAAAGAGATCAGATAGTAAGTTCTATGGTTTCTTTTCTTTGGTATTCGCATGAATATAAGTGCTGGAGTGCTTTGATTTGTATTTTTTGAATAAGGCTGTTTATTCAATATTCTTTTAAGAAATTGCCCTGTATTGTATCATCTAAATACAGAGAGAACATTTGTATGTATTTTTCTTTCTTTTTATATAAAGCTTTCTTTTAAGACCTGTTGGAGTTTTTCTTTACTTCAGGGAAATTGAGTCTGTACTCACCAGGGAATTGGTGGGAGGAAGAAATCAAGGGGAGATCTGTGTGTTGGATTGCTAGCCTGACTTTGCATTCCCTCTGGGGGAATAGGAAAGTACTTTTTGCTTCCAGGACTGGAAACAGAGAGGGGGAGTCACTCTGTGTAGTTTCACAGAGCTTATGTCTGTGTATCTCTCCAGGAGCATCTGGAGGGGGGAAGGGAAAAAGGATTATTTCCCTTTGTTGTGAGACTCAAGGGATTTGGGTCTTGGGGTCCCCAGGGAAGGTTTTTCAGAGGGACCAGAGTGCCCCAAAACACTCTAATTTTTTGGGTGGTGGCAGCAGGTACCAGGTCCAAGCTGGTAACTAAGCTTGGAGGTTTTCATGCTAACCCCCATATTTTGGACGCTAAGGTCCAAATGTGGGACTAAGGTTATGATATGGTGTAGCAGTGGTGGGATATAGACAGAATCCAGAAGCCAGTAGGAATATTATATTTTTCTTTTCTCTGCTAAGGGCTTTTTAGCAGAGAGAAACAGTTTGGTTTTAAAAGGGAACCAGAGAGAATTTTTTTTTCTGCTCTCTCTGGCAGTTTGTGGCTTGCATGTTAAGCGAGAAGCCATTAAGAGACTGTTGAGGGTCTTTTGTCATGCAATAGCCCTCCCATTAGGAGGCAAGTACCAGCACTTATAGGCATGCAAATAAAGTGGTTTTTCTGGTTTCCCTTCATTGAACATTAGCTAGAGAGAGAAAAGGAAAAAAGCACTGTTGCTAGGCAGACTCCAGGAGGGAACAGAGCCTGCAGTTCAGAAGATAAACACCGGAGGGCACCCCAACACAAGAAAACAGGAACCATGACTTCTAAGGCAAAAATCGACACCGAAGAACAAATCAAAGAGGCTGAACACAGGCGAAAACTGGAAATAAAACAAAAAGAGATGGAGATGAAAGAAAAGGAAGAAAGCATGAAACTGGCAGCCTTCCAAAGAGAACAGGCAGCCCAAGAGGCAGCACACAAAAGAAAACTAGAAGAAGAAGAGGTGGCCTACCGAAGGAAACAAGCAGAAGAAGAGTTGGCCCACAGAAGGAAGCAAGAAGAAGAAGAGGCGGCCCACCGCCGAGACATGGAAAAACACCAAAAAGAAATGGAAAAACAACATGAAGAGAAGGAAAAACAGAGAAAACATGAACTGGACTTGGCAAAAGCTGGGCTGCATGTGCCAGCCAACCCTAACAACCCGGCGCCAAATATTGCTCCACAGCACAGGAAATTTCCCACCTACAAGGCAGGTGATGACACCGAGGCCTTCTTGGAAAATTTTGAAAGAGCCTGTCTTGGGTACAACATCCCCGAAGACCAGTACATGGTAGAATTGAGGTCACAGCTCAGTGGACCTTTAGCAGAGGTGGCAGCTGAAATGCCTAAGCTGCAAATGAATGACTATAAACTTTTTCAAACCAAGGCCAGATACCAAATGGGGATAACCCCAGATCATGCCCGTCGGCGCTTCAGAACCCAAAAGTGGAAACCCGAGGTGTCATTTCCCAAACACGCCTACTACATTG
Source organism: Gopherus flavomarginatus (assembly GCF_025201925.1). Lineage (NCBI taxonomy): Eukaryota > Metazoa > Chordata > Testudines > Testudinidae > Gopherus > Gopherus flavomarginatus. The sequence continues at coordinate 50,491,535 of NC_066619.1, forward strand.
CAAAAAACTATGAGGCCTGGATAACAGGAAACAACATTCAAACCTTGGAAGAACTGAACCTCCTCATACAAATGGAGCAGTTCTTGGATGGTGTTCCTGAAGACATCACACGGTACATACAAGATGGAAATCCCAAAGATATCGCTGAGGCGGGGGAGATTGGAGCCAAATGGATGGAACTGGCAGAAAGCAAGAAAGCTACTGTCAAGGGGAACGATTACCCCAGGGGGCACACAGACCATAAACCCTACAACCGAGGACAGCCAAAGACCCCACATACCACCCAAGTAAAGCCACAGATACCCTACCCTTCAACCTCACCAGTCTCCAGTAACTCACCTCGGCCCAGTGACCCATCAGATGGAAGATGCTTTAAGTGTAATGAACTGGGACATATCAAGGCCAAGTGTCCCAAGAACACCATGCGAGTGCAATTCATTACACCACCATCACCCCAAAGATCCCCAGGCCCGGATGCCTCTCAAATACCCTTGGAGCGAAGGGAAAATTTGAGAGTGGGCGGAAAGAAGGTTACTGCGTGGAGAGACACGGGGGCACAAGTGTCAGCTATCCACCAATCCTTCGTTGACCCCAAATTCATCAACCCAAAGGCCAAAGTTACAATTTACCCCTTCATGTCACAAGCTGTAGATTTGCCTACAGCTCAACTGCCTGTCCAGTACAAAGGCTGGTCAGGAATGTGGACTTTTGCAGTCTATGACAATTATCCTATCCCCATGCTACTGGGGGAAGACTTGGCCAACCAGGTGAGGCGGGCCAAGAGAGTGGGAATGGTTACACGTAGCCAAACCAGGCAAGCTTCCAGACCCATTCCTGTTCCTGAGCCGTCCACAGAGGCCCCGTCTGTGTTACCAGAGACCCAGACAGAGGTAGTGGACCCGGATTCCATGCCTACCACTGAAACAGCCACAGCATCTCCAGTCCCAGGCCCGGAACTGGAACAGCAACCAGCACCAGCAAGTGCAACCACATCTTCAAACTCAACGCCAGAGGGCGCCAGCGAGCCAGAACTGGCAGAAGCAAAAGACAGCCATACCCAAAAGGCTCAGCCAGAGCCTGAAATACCCTCAGGTGCACCAGCGGAGAGCGGTTCACCAGCAACGGAAACAACCCCATCACCTACATTGCTTCCAGAGGGACCAAGCCCAAGTCCACAGTCTGAGGAAGAACTGGTGACCCCAGCCTCAAGGGAACAGTTCCAGACTGAGCAGGAAGCGGATGACAGCCTTCAGAAAGCTTGGGCGGCGGCACGGAGCACCCCACCGCCTCTCAGCTCTTCTAATCGATCCCGGTTTGTTATAGACCAAGGACTTTTATACAAGGAAATTCTTTCTGGTGGACACCGGGAAGAATGGCAGCCGCAAAAACAGTTGGTGGTTCCAACTAAGTACCGGGGGAAGCTCTTAAGCTTAGCCCATGATCATCCCAGTGGCCATGCTGGGGTGAACAGAACCAAGGACCGGTTGGGGAAGTCCTTCCACTGGGAGGGGATGGGCAAGGACGTTGCCAAGTATGTCCGGTCTTGTGAGGTATGCCAAAGAGTGGGAAAGCCGCAAGACCTGGTCAAGGCCCCTCTCCAGCCACTCCCCATAATTGAGGTCCCATTTCAGCGAGTAGCTGTGGATATTCTGGGCCCTTTCCCAAAAAAGACGCCCAGAGGAAAGCAGTACGTACTGACTTTAGTGGACTTTGCTACCCGATGGCCAGAAGCAGTAGCTCTAGGCAACACCAGGGCTAACACTGTGTGCCTGGCCCTAACAGACATCTTTGCCAGGGTAGGTTGGCCCTCTGACATCCTTACAGATTCAGGGTCTAATTTCCTGGCAGGGACCATGGAAAAACTGTGGGAAACTCATGGGGTGAATCACTTGGTTGCCACCCCGTACCACCATCAAACCAATGGCCTGGTTGAAAGGTTCAATGGAACTTTGGGGGCCATGATACGAAAATTCATCAACGAATTCTCCAATAATTGGGACCTAGTGTTGCAGCAGTTGCTGTTTGCCTACAGGGCTGTACCACATCCCAGTTTAGGGTTTTCACCGTTTGAACTTGTGTATGGTCACGAGGTTAAGGGGCCATTACAGTTGGTGAAGCAGCAATGGGAGGGGTTTACGCCTTCTCCAGGAACTAACATTCTGGACTTTGTAAGCAACCTACAAAGCACCCTCCGACACTCTTTAGCCCTTGCTAAAGAGAACCTAAAGAATGCTCAAGAAGAGCAAAAGGCCTGGTATGACAGACATGCCAGAGATCGGTCCTTCAAGGTAGGAGACCAGGTTATGGTCTTGAAGGCGCAACAGGCCCATAAGATGGAAGCATCATGGGAAGGGCCATTCACGGTCCAAGAGCGCCTGGGAGCTGTAAACTACCTCATAGCATTTCCCAATTCCTCACTAAAGCCTAAAGTGTACCATGTTAATTCTCTCAAGCCTTTCTATTCCAGAGACTTACAGGTTTGTCAGTTTACAGTCCAGGGAGAGGATGCTGAGTGGCCTGACGGTGTCTACTACGACGGGAAAAAAGACGGTGGCGTGGAAGTGGTCAACCTCTCAACCACCCTGGAACGTCTGCAGCGGCAACAAATCAAGGAGCTGTGCACTAGCTTCGCCCCATTGTTCTCAGCCACCCCAGGACGAACTGAACGGGCATACCACTCCATTGATACAGGTAATGCTCACCCAATCAGAACCCCACCCTACCGAGTGTCTCCTCATGCCCAAGCTGCTATAGAACGGGAGATCCAGAACATGCTACAAATGGGTATAATCCGCCCATCTACCAGTGCATGGGCATCTCCAGTGGTTCTGGTACCCAAACCAGATGGGGAAATACGCTTTTGCGTGGACTACCGTAAGCTAAATGCTGTAACTCGTCCGGACAACTATCCAATGCCACGTACCGATGAGCTATTGGAGAAGTTGGGACGTGCCCAGTTCATCTCTACAATAGACTTAACCAAGGGGTACTGGCAAGTACCGCTAGATGAACCTGCCAAGGAGAGGTCAGCATTCGTCACCCATGCGGGGGTGTATGAATTCAATGTCCTTCCTTTCGGCCTTCGAAATGCACCCGCCACCTTCCAGAGGCTGGTAGATGGTCTACTAGCTGGACTGGGAGAATTTGCAGTTGCCTACCTCGATGATGTGGCCATTTTTTCAGACTCCTGGCCCGAACACCTACTACACCTGGAAAAGGTCTTTGAGCGCATCAGGCAGGCAGGACTAACTGTTAAGGCCAAAAAGTGTCAAATAGGCCAAAACAGAGTGACTTACCTGGGGCACCAGGTGGGTCGAGGAACCATAAACCCCCTACAGGCCAAGGTGGATGCTATCCAAAAGTGGCCTGTCCCACGGTCCAAGAAGCAGGTCCAATCCTTCTTAGGCTTGGCCGGATACTACAGGCGATTTGTACCACACTACAGCCAAATCGCTGCCCCATTGACCGACCTGACCAAAAAGACCCAGCCAAATGCCGTTAAGTGGACTGATGAGTGTCAAAAGGCCTTTACCCAGCTTAAGGCGATGCTCATGTCTGACCCTGTGCTCAGGGCCCCGGACTTTGACAAGCCATTCCTAGTAACCACAGATGCATCTGAGCGTGGTATAGGAGCAGTGCTCATGCAGGAAGCAACAGATCACAACTTCCATCCTGTCGTGTTTCTCAGTAAGAAACTGTCTGAGAGGGAAAGTCACTGGTCAGTCAGTGAAAAGGAATGCTATGCCATTGTGTACGCCCTGGAAAAGCTACGCCCATATGTTTGGGGACGGCGGTTCCAACTACAAACTGACCATGCTGCACTAAAGTGGCTTCATACTGCCAAGGGGAACAACAAGAAACTTCTTCGTTGGAGTTTAGCTCTCCAAGATTTTGATTTTGAAATTCAACACATCACAGGAGCTTCTAATAAAGTTGCTGATGCACTCTCCCGTGAGAGTTTCCCAGAATTCAGTAGTTAAAAAGTGTTCTTAAAATGTAGAAGTCTGTTAGTTATATACTTAGGAGTATATGTAAAGGTGTATGTGTTGTTTTAATATGTTTATTTTCAAGTTCTAGAAGGAAATCGCCGCCAGTGAGCTTCCCCACTGTCTGCAATTTGGGGGGCGTGTCATAAACAGATAGCTAAGGGTTAATGTCTCTTTCACCTGAAGCACCTGACCAGAGGACCAATCAGGAAACCGGATTTTTTCAACTTTGGGTGGAGGGAATTGAGTGTCTGAGTCTTTTGTCTTTTGTCTGCCTGCCTGCTTTCTCTGAGCTTTGGAGAAGTAGCTCTACTTTCTAATTTTCTGTTTCTAAGTGTAAGGACAAAGAGATCAGACAGTAAGTTCTATGGTTTCTTTTCTTGGTATTTGCATGAATATAAGTGCTGGAGTGCTTTGATTTGTATTTTTTGAATAAGGCTGTTTATTCAATATTCTTTTAAGAAATTGCCCTGTATTGTATCATCTAAATACAGAGAGAACATTTGTATGTATTTTTCTTTCTTTTTATATAAAGCTTTCTTTTAAGACCTGTTGGAGTTTTTCTTTACTTCAGGGAAATTGAGTCTGTACTCACCAGGGAATTGGTGGGAGGAAGAAATCAAGGGGAGATCTGTGTGTTGGATTGCTAGCCTGACTTTGCATTCCCTCTGGGGGAATAGGAAAGTACTTTTTGCTTCCAGGACTGGAAACAGAGAGGGGGAGTCACTCTGTGTAGTTTCACAGAGCTTATGTCTGTGTATCTCTCCAGGAGCATCTGGAGGGGGGAAGGGAAAAAGGATTATTTCCCTTTGTTGTGAGACTCAAGGGATTTGGGTCTTGGGGTCCCCAGGGAAGGTTTTTCAGAGGGACCAGAGTGCCCCAAAACACTCTAATTTTTTGGGTGGTGGCAGCAGGTACCAGGTCCAAGCTGGTAACTAAGCTTGGAGGTTTTCATGCTAACCCCCATATTTTGGACGCTAAGGTCCAAATCTGGGACTAAGGTTATGACAGGGTAGGTAGGAGGTAAACCAGAGGGTGTAACCTTGGGAGATGGTGTTGAGGACCCAACGGTCTGAGGTGAGCCGTGACCATTCCAGGAGGAACGTGCACAGTCGATTGGGAAAAGGGAGCTTTACTGGGGGTGGATCCCCGTTGAAAAACTGGCAGGGTACCCCCGAGCGTCCCATCAAAACCGCCATTTACCTGCGGGCTTGCCCTTAGAGGACCCAGGCTAGGGGACAGGCCCGTATTGTCTTTGCGGGTGTTTCTTATAGTCCCGTTGCCTCTTATGGGCGGCCTCGTATTTCGGGAGAGCAGCCTGGCCGGGAGTCTGCTGTGGCTTGAACTTGGGTTTTGTTGAAGCAAGGACAGAGGCCCAAGTCTGGAGGGTCGTACAGGAGTCTTACATGTCGTGCAGCCTTGTGTGTTTCCTCTGCAAACAGCACCTTCCCGGCAAAAGGGAGATCCTGCATTGACAACTGTGCTTCGCTGGATAACGCAGAGAGCAGAAGCCAGGACGGCTGTCTCATGGACACTGCCGAGGCCATAGACCGCGTGGCCGTGTCTACTGCATCCAAAGCGGCCTGCAGAGACACCCTTGCAGTGACTACCCCTTCCTCCCCGAGTGCCTTAAATGCCTTTCTATCGTGCTTCCAGAGGGAGTCCTCGAACTTGGGGAGGGATCCCCAGAGATTAAAATTGTAGAGACCCAGGAGAGCCTGATGGTTTGCTACTCTCAGCTGGAAGCTTGACCACGAATAAATTTTTCTCCCAAAAGCAGCCAGCCTCTCAGAGCCTCTGAGAAGCTGGATGCTTTGTTCTTTGGGGTCAAGGCTCGCTGCTCGTCGCTCCCTGTGGTTTACCGACTCAATCACCAAGGAGTTGGGCGCCGGGTGGGTATACAGACACTTGTGCCCCTTAGTGGGTACGAAGTATTTGCGCACCACCTTCTTAGAGATGGGAGCCGATGAAGCTGGTGTTTGCCACAGGGCATTTGAAATTTTCGCCACCCCTTCATGGAGCGGCAAGGCCACCCTGCTTGGTGCCGAGGGGGACAGCATATTGAACAGGAAGTCTGAGGGCTTTTCCATTTCCTCAGCCTGGAGATGGAGAGTCGCTGCCACCTTTTTTAGGAAGTCTTGGCGGGCCTAGTAGTCCTCCTGTGGGACGGAGCCGCAATCAGCTCCTCCAGATGGGGCGAGGCCGATTTGATGCTTTGGGTGTTGACCAGCACCGGAGGATCCACCACCTGGTCAGACTCCAGGCACGACACTGAGGAAGCAGGGCCCATCAACTCTTTTCTTGGCGGTCTAGGGATGGAGGCCGATGGTGCTTCCAACAACCCAGCCACCAAGTGAGCCCCCACCGCGGGCCATGGTGCCCACTTGTACTACTGAGCCGGCCATGACACATGGTGCCATTGCACTTGCTGATGCACAGGCGGGGCTGGCCGATCAGGCTGGCTAGACTGACCTGTAGACGGGCAACTGTGAGCAGAGGTCGGGCTGGTGTAGGACATGTTGCTACCTCCGGACTGGGAGTGGCGGTGGTGCTGGGATCTATGTCGACCATGGGACTGCAACCTCGAGGCAGGAGAACAGCACCAGCAGTAGCAGCTGCTTCACGAGCGATCTCTACTGGTGGAGACATTGAGCAGGATTCCGAGCTGGAACGGCGTCAACGATCATGCTGCGACCGCCTGCAGTAGCACCTTTGAGGCGAGGACCGTTGCTGACATCCACCACAGTCCCGTCTGAGCCGCTCCATGAAGACGAGCGGTGCTGGGATTCCCGATCAGATGGCACCCATCCAGACAGTCTGGCCGGTGTCAAGGGCGATCCACATGGACTGAGCCCTGAACCGTCACTGGATAATGAGCGGTGTCGGGAACGTTCCCGGGACTGAGACCAGTACCGGGCCAGCGGTGACTAGGGCGATCCCAGCAGCGGCTAGCCCACCTGGAGGGCTCTGGGCGTACATGGCATCTGGAAAGGTCTGCTCCAAAGGGAAGGGGCTACTCTGCTCTGCGTGAGTCGGAGGCCTAGGACTACCCGTCATGGGTCTAGTCTCCGTCCGAGACTTTCCTCAGCGCCATTGCGAAGGGGGAGTGTTTCCGGTCCTCTTGGCATTCTCCGTGGAAGGGGAGTGGTGCCGACTAGTCGAGGGTGCTGGAGGGTCTCTGTGCACCAACGCTGCGGTGCTGGGTACTGGATCGGAGCAGCGTGCCAAGGTCAGGGCCAGTGCCAACTCCATCAGAATGGCCTGGAGTCTAATGTCCCTTTCTTTTTTAGTCCGGGGCTTGAACGACTTGCAGATCTTACATATTTCACTGACATGGGTTTCTCCCAAGCAGCAGTCAGTCAGTCTTTGTGTGGGTCACTCCTTGGCATAGAACGCCTACAGGAGCTGCGTGACTTAAATCCTGAGGCACTGGGCATGCTCCGGCCTGGGCTCACTAATTAACTAAACTTCATTGAAAACTAACTGACTACAGGTACTACTGAATGAACAGTTTGGGTACAAACTGCAGCAAGGCTGGAGCTGAGCAGTTCCAACACACCTTCACTGGTAGCAAGAAGGAACTGCCGGTGGGAGGAGCGTGCAGCTCCCCTTATACCGCGCCAGGCGGGCGCCACTCCAGGGGTCACTCGCCCTATGGGTATTGCTAGGGGAAAAACTTCCGGCACTGGTGCACATGGCAAGCACGCACACCTACTGTGGAATATACATGAGCAATCACTCAAAGAACAGGGAGCTTATTATGAAACAAATGGTAGGGCACAACACTGCAAAGGAGTTGAGGGAGTAGCATTATGTCTATCTGGGAAATCAGTAAAAAAACTGAAATAAAAGACTTGCTTCATAGGTTTCTGCTTGACAGATTTTAATCAAAGCTATTGGAGGCTGAGGTTTGAAGAAACAACAAGTATTTAAGACAGTCCTTCGTGACAGACCCACAAACAGTAGGATAATATGTTTTCTTACTCTTTTTTCTTTTATCCTTTATAGACTTAACGAAAAGGCACCTGCTTTTGTGATTCACTATAAACTACAAAAGTTTGATTTTCATGTCTCTTAGGGAAAAAAAAAAATCAGACCTCGCAACAAAAAGCACAATTTTATAGGCTTTTCTACCTAACCCTAACATGACATGCAACTAACCCAAGGCATTTTAGATTGCACTACCAGGAAATGCAGAAGTTAACTGTTTGATGCTGAAAAATTAAATGTAAACAAAAACGAATTTGTTAATCTCCGAAGCCCACTTTCCACAGGACAAAATACAGCTGACAAACTCTTTTAAAGTGGCTCAAAATTACTGTTAAAGAAGGCTTGTAAGGCTTTTCAACAGTACCAAAGACAAGATTATCTTGTATAAACAAGATGATTTTAAGTCAGGTTAAGTAGAGTTAACACAAAAACTGAAAAAAACTTTTTTCCCTCCCTCTAGCCATACAAAATAAAAAAGTAGTGTATATCTTTAGGCCAAAGAAATCTCATTTTCTGTAATTAAAAATAGTTTTTAATTAAAGTTTAAAAGTTTGATAGTTTATTGTATTATACAAATACTGGTTCTTCCATACATAGCCAAATTCTACTGGGCATGACCTTTAAGCATCTTTAAAGTTTGTTCTGCCCCCTCAGTAAACAAACTTTCAACACTGCTAAAATTGCAAATTTGAAATATATTTACAAGTGTACAGTATATTTTTAAAAGTCTATTCACAAGTTTTTGCTTTGGTGAGGTTTTATCTAAAATCCAAACTCGTACATGACGACTCCACTATTGGAACGCCGTAATTTTCTTTTTTCTCCATTAACACAATAAACTAAAGTAAAAAGGTATGCGGGACAGGGAAAGGAGTGGAGAGAGGGTCAGAAGAGAAGTGAAGGAGCCATAAAAGGTAGGCTTTTCATTTTCTATTAAATCAGAAACATTACCTTACAGAACATGTCTCGGAGATCATCTTTTGGGCTAATCCACGATGCAACAGCATCACAAAAAAATATAAAGTCCTATAAGATTAAACATTACATAGGTTAGCAACTCCATATTTGCATCATTCCAATTCATAAATTAAGGAAATCAATATGACACTGGTTTCTTAATTTGCAAATGTTGCAGGAACCTCAACTTCAATCCACACATGCTTCTATTATATTTTAGATTTATTTTCAAGTGAGTTTAGCATTTGGATAAGTTGCAGTACATGAACGCCCTTAAGATTGAAAGCCTCTATTAAAAGTTTTTCCCAGATACACTTGCCCAACTAAATGCACTGCACTGGAGAGAACCAAAGAGCAGGGTAATCTTTCAGACAAAAGACAGTCTACTGCAAATTATCAGCTGTAATACATCTCCCCCTGCTCAAAACACCCCCAACAACGCCCTAAGGCTGCAGTACTCCTCCTCCTCAGGAGAGCCGGGGTAAAGTCAATACAGCCCAAATTAAGTTTTTCTAAGCCTCTAGTGTCATAATCCAACCTGCCCCCCAAAAAATCCTGCATCCTGGGTTCATCTGCTCTGGAGGGTTATTCCTCTGCCCAGCCATTAAACCATATTCCCTTTCACATTAAGTTAAAAATATACATCTGACATTTCAGGAACATAGGAAGACTACTATATAAACGTTAAATAAAGAAAACTCTTTACTTTTCTTTCCTTCCCTATTTTTCCCTTTCACCTCTTTTGAAACTGTGTGTTAACATGAGTCTTCAAAAATCACAATTAATGAAGCACAATGGGGGCAGGAGAGATGGAAGTATTATGTAGAGAATAAGGCAGAAGTGGAATGAAGTGAAGGAGCCAAAATGGAACAGCCCAGGCAACTTAGTAAATTTTCATGTCAGGCCTCAAATTCCAGATCAATTATTATAGTTATATGGTACATATTACAGGCTCCATTTATAATCCATAGGGTAAATCAATGTCAGTATAGATTGAAGACTAAAAGTGAAAATTTGCATTTTAAAAGTTTAACAATAAATTTGCCTTTTCTTAGCTTTTTCTTTCAGCTTCTTGTAACAATGTTCTCCCAAGTGCCCTTCCCCTTCAATCCCAAAATTTTGCTTCATTGGACTTTAGATTCCATTCAGCTCACATGACTGACAGGTTACAACTACAAAAATTACATCATCCAGTGTTTTCAAGTTTCCAAATTTTTATATTTAATTTATTGTATACCCAACCATCTATCAGATTACAACTAAAACAAATCTCTCTATAAATCTTCTGCAACAAAAATGTAAAAAGTAGGTTGTCTTTCAGAAATGGTTTATGACTATGGCTACAATTTTGTTATGGATATTTTTAGTAACAATCGGGGGCAGGTCACAGGCAATAAAGGAAAAAAAAAGTCACAGAACCCGTAACCTGTCCCTGACTTACTAAAAACATCCATGACAAAATGGGGAGGGACAAGGGTCCAACACCCTGCCCTCCACCTCCTACCGTGGCTGGGAGCTGCAGGGAGCAGCACTGTCCAGTGGCTGAGCAGCTCTGGAGTCTCTCCGCTGCCAGTAACTGGGAGCTGCGGGAGGAGGAGGAGGAGGAAGTGTGCAGCAACAGCTGGGCAGCTCAGGGGTTGCCAGTGGCGGCTGGTCAGTTGTGAGGGGCCCAGCAGCTGCGGGATAGTTCCCTGCCACCAACGGAGGCTGGGCCGCTGCAGGGCCCCCAATGTCACAGAGATTGTTGTAAGTCATGGATTCATAAAATCATAGAATATCAGGGTTGGAAGGGGCCTCAGGAGGTCATCCAGTCTAACCCCCTGCTTGAAGCAGGACCAAGTCCCAGACAGATTTTTGCCCCAGATCCATAAATGGCCCCTTCAAGGATTGAACTCACAACCCTGGGTTCAGCAGGCCTATGCTCAAACCACTGACCTATCCCTCCCCCATCTTCCACGACCTCCATGACAATCTTAGTCTTATTTATGATGTACATAAAGATCAAGACTACAAGCTTTTTCCAGAGTATCATTAACTTATGTGCCAGTCTTCACTAAAGACTCAGTCCTGCATTCATCACAAGGGATTAACTAAATGAAATTTCATTATCCTTAAAAGATTTTACTGACCTTGATTAGCTGTTATTAAAATAAATTCCTATAAAAATGTGTTTTATATAGTTACGTGCATCCAAAAAGCAGATCTGATGGAAAAACAGATTTTCTAATCCCACAAAAGTTTTCAAGATTCTGGAGAAAAAAGGCCTCAAATGGGATAAAAAAGTCAAAATTTCAGAGATTCTTCCTCCAAAATGGAATTCTGAAATTTTTCTGTTTCAGGTCAATAGAAACGTTTTCTTCCTATACATTTGAAACTTGTTTTAAAAAAATATAAAAAAGTAAAACAAAGTAAATTCCAAACCAAAATACCCTGAAAATCTTTGTTCCTGAAGTGTCAAAAAAGGGTGGTTTTGCTTTCAAGACTTTTCCAATATTTTTTTTAAAAACAGATAAGTTAGCCAAAAATTTCAATTTAGTCGAAACTGCATTTTCCAACAGATATCTGCTTTGACTAAAAATTTTCCATTTGTTCTACCAAAAAAGTGACGCTATTCACGTAGTAAATGAAGTTTATCATGGATCTTTGGCTGCCTCACCAGTACTCTGTCCACCACACCATTTCAACTCTGCGCAGCTTTCAAACAGCTATCTTAAGAGAAAACTGTAACCCCTCATCCGCCCAGCAAAAGGTTACAATAGAGTAAGGAACAGCAAAGGAAACAGTCAGACCTTTGACAGGTTAGTTGTAAGGAGCAGTATTCTTGCAAAATCATATTGGCTAATAATGGTATATCACCCTGCTGGTAAACTGGAAGTCGTCCCTCACCAAGAATATAAGAGACTTTTTTTTTTAAAGTGCTTAAGTCTTATCTGAAAGACTCAGCACTCAGAGGGGTAGCCTTGTTAGTCTGGATCTGTAAAAGCAGCAAAGAGTCCTGTGACACCTTATAGACTAACAGACGTATTGGAGCATGAGCTTCTGTGGGTGAATACCCACTTTGTCAGATGTGCTCATGCTCCAATACGTCTGTTAGTCTATAAGGTGCCACAGGACTCTTTGCTACTCAGCACTTAGGTTCTTCTATGCACATTTTTATAAAATCACTTATGGTACCTGAGCAGCTAGCAGGTTCTACTGAAATCAAAGGAAGATGCTGGGTGCTCAGCATGTTTGAAAAATCTAGCCAGTTCCTTAGGTGCTTATTTATCAACTTTATAGAATCACAGCCTTTGTTTCTGGCCTGGAAGACGACAAATTGAGATTTAAAAGTCATGCCAATATGCATTTTAAAGTGCTACTTTAAAGGTTTCTGCAATATAACATATCTCCCAACATGAAATCTGTATATTTTGATCTAGTACTTAGCTAACTTGGCTTGAGAGAGATATTAAAATGCATACACAACGTTTTTCCAATTCAGACATTTCTAGAAGGTTTATCTGTAAAAAGTGAGGCTAACTGAATGCATTATAGATTTTGTTGGCACTGATTTATGATGATCTGTGTAACTCATTCATGACTTCAGTACTTGCAAGTTACAGTCACAGCAAACTTAAGCCAGTAAAACTTTTATGCTGCACTATAAAAGTTACAAAACACCACAACACAATGCAGTGGTTTCTATCAGAAGATCTGGAAGCACTTGACACAAATTAAACCTCACAGCACATATCCTGAGGCAGGTATGGCAAATATTACCCCCCATTTGACAAAGGAGGAATCTAAAGCACTGAGAGATTAAGCAACTTGACCAACAGCACACAAGAGATCTGTCAGAACCAAACTACACTCCAGGTCCGACTCTCAGTCTTACTCTAACCGTCTAACCCACACACTATGAACCTTCTAAATAAAAGGAACACTAGGATGAAGTGTGACTAAAGAAAAACTGCAGAGTAATTAAAAGCTATTCTAACACTGCAAATTGAAAGAAATGAACCATTAACAAAACTGATTTTTAATTTGAAGTAGTAATTATAGTATAACCAACAATATCAGTTGCTGAGATACTGAAACCACGACAAAACTTAGTAAAAACAAACAAAAAGCCATTTATTATTTTTCCATTTGTACAAAGAACATTTTGGGTGAGGTCAGTTTGAAATAAGTTTACAGCTTTTGAACTTTAAGTTAAGGTTTGTACACTTTGAAGTGATGGTGAGATTTAGAAAGTAAGTATTACATTTTTAACTGGACATGAAAACAGCTGCAATATGATACAACCACTTTGTGAACATATTACTTTTTGGCAAGGAGTGCAATAAAATATCTCAAATTAACTCTGTGTCTCCAATATTTCCATTTCAATTAGAGTAACCACAGGAGGAAAAAAAACAAATTGAGTCAGATCCTCAGCTGATGTAAATGGTTTAATCCTCTTGAAATCAATGGAGACACACCACTTTACACCAGCTATTGTTCTTTAAAAGTTACTACCAATTGCACCAATATGTGCTTAACTTCTTTTACAGCATTCAAATTAAGCTTTTTTTTTTGAACTGTTATTTCTATTCAATTTTAGGATGAGCCTGTCAGAACAAAAATCAAATGCCTATGCAAATATCTTACTTGGACTACTCCACTAGGGTTGACTGTGATCATGGTACAAATCCCACGGAAAGCAGAATCCTTTTCCTCATTGTCCCTTATGTTCCGCAGAGAAGTACACCTAGTAAATTGGAGAACCAGGCTATTAGGCAACAGAATCAGTTTTTATTTAATTTAATTAACTAGTTTGACAGTATTTGACGGAGTAAGAGTCACATTAAGGAGATATTCCTAGAATAGTTTTCAAAACACTTCAAATAAATATTTCAGAGTCTCTTTTCATGTATAATTTATTTGCATTTAGCTTCAGAAGTTAGATATGATGAAACTTCCACATTTTGTAGAATTCTGAATTTTAAATGCTGCACTATGTACAATTATGACTTCTAAAAAGTGACTTGTATTCCATTAAATACCACTAAAATGTTTATCCACAGTACTGATAAGAGCTATTATAAGAAAAGACTATACTGCCACAGTTTGAAGTTTATCAGATACCACTTACAGAACAGTTAAACTTTTACAGAAGCAAGCAAACTATTTCATATATAACAAATCTATAAACATGTATTTCTTACAGCAATTCAAGTCTCAGACTGAATTTTTTTAAAGTAATGTAATGCATAGTTTAACTTTTACAGTACTTGCATGCATCATATTATCATTCTGATGGATTTTAAAATGCTCTTTCATAATCAAGCTTATTAACACAGCAAGCATGTGACAATCTTATCCCATGCATCAATTAGTCGTTAGCCACAACATAAAATGTACATGACGGTGCTACTAAAAACTCACAAACCTGATAGGACAAGATTAGTCACATGGTTGGCAATGATTAAGGACTGTGATTTTGTAACCAACTGAAAATATATCTAAAAGTGAGATAGAGAAGAAAGAAAGAAAGTGAAGAAAAATGAATTAAAAAAAAAGATTGAATAATACACACCAGGGTCTTATAAACTGCTGTAGCATGGGGGCCACCTCTTGAGGACAAACGTAACCAAGACGACCAATTGTTATTGCTAAGGTAACGCAATCACGGTTATACACCACCAAACGCCAACCAAGACATGAGCAAATGAGGGGGAAGGAGAAAAAATAAAGAAAAAACAACAAATAACTCAGAAACAGAAACCAACAGAATCTGTGTATGATAATAAACATAAGATTTCACTAGTGCTGTTTATTACCACCCCCTAAATTAAGGGTCAGCAACATATATGGTATACTCTTGGGGATTTGAAACAAAAAAAAAAAAAAAAGTAATTAAGTAAATGAGAGAACACCAGAAACACAATTTCAATTCCAAAGGCTATTTGAACAGAGATATTGACTTTGCCCTCTTCATATTTAGCTCTGCAATCTTGTTACTTAGAAGTCAGTGATAAACTAGCTACTCACATGTATTATTTTGAAATGTTCTTGGTACAAAGGCACTAAGCATTTTCAGTTTATAATATCAGCTGAATATACTATAAGTAAAATTTAAGAGTTACTTTGTTTTAAGATTAATTTTGAAATTCAAATAGTCCAAAGTTTGCATTAGATTACATGTTAAAATTAAACCCACAGAATGTGGTTATTCTGAATATGCTCTTTTATCTACAACTAAAATATTAATATACAAGTACTTTTCTTGCTAAAGACGTCATATATACAATTTCTTCATGATTTTTAGCAACAATTTTTTCCCCTAAATTAACTCAGCAGGTAAATAGCTCATTAATATCTATAGAATTTATCATAGTAAAATAGGCTCTCTAAATCACATCTACTAAATGCAATAGAAATTCTCTTGGGAGAATCTAACTTCTGGCACAAAGTTGTTAGCACAAAAAAGTTTATTCCATTTGTGTATCTGACTAAATAGCTTACTGCTTTTATTGTAAGGGGCAGACTGAAAGGTAAGGTGATCACACAAGAATGCTTTATTGGTGTTCACTCAACTCACAGAAGATTCATCTTTCAGAAAAAGGAGAGGGTGGGGAATAATGTTTAAAGATTACTTGAAGCAAACTACATGAATAATACTAAAATCCAGCAGATTCATATGAAGCAGAGAAAGGAAACCTATGTTCAAGAGACATACTATGCAACACTCTAATTAAAACAGGCATTTGTCAGCACTCCCATGAAACATGCAATAAAGCAGATGATGCTCTCTCCAGTCACGTTTGGTGTAGGATATGCTAGCTTTCTGAAATTCATTTTGGTCATATGACCAATTATATTAAAGCATATTGGTCACATAATGCTTCTGTTTTCCGTATCTGCAATATCCCTGGCATGCAAAATTTTCAGCTAAATTAATTTTAAGTGCAGCCTCACAGCAGTGTCAATTTTAATATACATACATAACATGAGCAGTATTTTTATATCAGGAAGACAGGCAGTTAAATGTTTATATTAAAAGGTGTTTTTTTTTTTAAAGCCACATTTGATAAAACTCCACTCATCTTCTACATTGCAGAAGCACTTTCTGTGGAGGCTAAAGATTGTGCCATCTATTCACTTCCTATGCAATGATTTTTTACTGAATGTGTCTTAGTTATATTGTTACAGGAGAAAGAGTTAAACAAAAATCACAATACAAAACACACAGGAAAATGTAAATATTTTGGCAGCATTTGCTTGCTATGCTAAATATTAGGGTAAATAGAAAAAATATTCTAGAACACAGTATACAGGGTGATATCCTACAACAAACTTCTTGAAAGTACACCACATTCAACATTTATTTGCAGTTACATATCTACATTTACATTAACTATTAAAGAGTAAACAACAAAAAAATCAGTTCTGGATGCTTCCATAATATCCGCAACAGTAATAGACGCAAGCACTTGAGCACTGGACGCATGTCAATTACTACATCAATTAACGAGAAGAAAAACAGAATTCACTTGTCAATATTACCATCTGGCAGTCTAATTTGCATAGCTGCTCTAAAATGGTTTCTTAAATAAAAGCAGTATCTATAACATGCCAAACAACCACCTAATTCTTCTTAAAGTTCACCTTCCACACTAATTTTGAAAACACTACATTTTTAACATTTAGTTTCACAAAATACTGGAGACGACACACAAACTAAAACACTTGCAATTTCTCTTTTTAACCTCTCATGATACAGTGCTGTCCTGTACTTATAAGCTGATGTCAATGATATCAGCTTATGATGTTTGTCTAAGAAGGAAGTTACTTCACCCTGTACAGCAACTAGTTCAAGGTGCATGTCCCTATGGGTACTCCACTTGAGCTGCGCATGAACCTCACGTGCCATTGATAGATTTTCATTAGCAGTGTCCATTTGACCCACACATGCGCTGCTGACAGCCGCATGTCCTTCACCAAGGCTACATCAATCTGAGCAGGCAAAACACCCTCAATTCCTTCTCCACCACTGAGTCTCATGAGAAACTGAAGCAGAGGGGAAGGAGGGCGGGTAGTGGAACACCCAGAGGGCAACAAATCTCAAAGAGCTACAGTTACCACACAGGGTGAGTAATCACTTTCTTCTTGAGTAGTGTCCCTATGGGTGCTCCACTCTGGGAAATTCCTGAGGAGAATCCCTATGAGGCGGCATAAGCCTTGGAATAGAGTCCAGCACAAAGGAACTACACTGCCAACTGCTGCATCAGATCTAGAGGCACCAACTAAGGCATAGTGCCTGGAGAAGGTATATACTGAAGACCATGTAGCAGCTCCACAGATCTCAGATACCAGAACATTAAGCAGAGCCACAGATGTCAATTCTGACCTTGTCAAGTGAGCACTGTAACAAGCTATAATACATCCCAAAATCCATTTTGACAGTACTTGGACACAAATAGCAGACGCTTCAGATCTTTCTGTAAACAAGACGGAACAGCCTAGGAGTCGTATGAAATTATTTAGTCCTATCTAGATAGAAGACAAACACCCTCCTGACATCTAGAGTATGGAAGGTGGTCTCCAGGTTGGAATAATGTGGGTTTGGAAAGAAAACTGGTAGGTAAATGATCTGATCAGACGGCACTTTAGGAGAAACCTAGAGTGTGGTTCTAAGGAAACTTTGCCCTTGTAGGATACTGTGAACAGAAGATCTGCCATTAAGGCCTCCATCTCTGACTCTGCAGGCTGATGTAATAGCCACTAAGAAGGCTGTTTTCATAGACAAATGCAGCAACAAGCAGGTCACCATCAGTTCAAAAGGAGATTTCATGAGACTTAAAAACCAAATTACAGTCCCAAACTGGAATGGGAACTTTCACCAGTGGGAAGAGATTACCCAGACCTTTCATGAACCTAATGGTTGTAGGGTGAGCAAACAATGAGAACCCCTAAACAATGGTCTGAAAAGGCAGCACAAACAACACAGAGAACTAAGTGATGGCCCTGTTTTCTTTGGTTGCAGCAGATCTTCCAGAACAAGCAGAAGTGAGAAAGATTTAGGGAGAGCATTCTGGAATTCATACAAGCAACTAAATCTTCTCCACTTTTGAAGGTAAATATTCCTGGTAGAATCTTTCCTACTATTTAATATCTCTTATACCTCTGCTCACCAGACTTACTAACCCTGCAAACTATCAAGGAGCCATGCCCTTGAGTCAGAGAACGCTCAGCTGGAGATGCAGCAGTCAACTGAAGCCCTGGGAGAAGAGCTAAAGAGTGATCGGAAAATTCATCGCTGAACAAAGAGGTAGGCAAAACAGGTAAGGAAACCATGCCTGCCTCAATCATACCAGAGCTATTAGGATCATTCTGGTCTTGTCCTGCCTGATTTTGTTCACCACTTTGAGACTCAGAGGTGGTAGAGGAAACAAAATGCCTACTTCATAAGAATATAAGAACGGCTGTACCGGGTCAGACCAAAGGTCCATCTAGCCCAGTATCTGTCTACTGACAGTGGCCAATGCCAGGTGCACCAGAGGGAGTGAACCTAACACGCAATGATCAAGTGATCTCTCTCCTGCCATCCATCTCCATCCTCTGATGAACAGAGGCTAGGGACACCATTCTTTACCCTTCCTGGCTAATAGCCATTTATGGACTTAGCCACCATGAATTTATCCAGTTCCCTTTTAAACATTGTTATACTCTCAGCCTTCACAACCTCCTCAGGTAAGGAGTTCCACAAGTTGATTGTGTGCTGTGTGAAGAACTTCCTTTTGTTTGTTTTAAACCTGCTACCTATTAATTTCATTTGGTGATCCCTAGTTCTTGTATTATGGGAATAAGTAAATAACTTTTCCTTATCCACTTTCTCTACATCACTCATGATTTTATATACCTCTATCATATCCCCCCTTAGTCTCCTCTTTTCCAAGCTGAACAGACCTAGCCTCTTTAACCTTTCCTCCTATGGGACCCTCTCCAAACCCCTATTCATTTTAGTTGCCCTTTTCTAGTGCTAGAATATCTTTTTTGAGGTGAGGAGACCACATCTGTACACAGTATTCGAGATGTGGGCGTACCATGGATTTATAAGGGCAATAAGATTCTCAGTCTTATTCTCTATCCCCTTTTTAATGATTCCTAACATTCTGTTTGCTTTTTTGACCATCTCTGCGCACTGCGTGGACATCTTCAGAGAACTATCCACGATGATGCCAAGATCTTTTTCCTGACTCGTTGTAGCTAAATTAGCCCCCATCATATTGTATGTATAGTTGAGGTTATTTTTTCCAATGTGCATTACTTTACATTTATCCACATTAAATTTCATTTGCCATTTTGTTGCCCAATCATTTAGTTTTGTGAGATCTTTTTGAAGTTCTTCACAATCTGCTTTGGTCTTAACTATCTTGAGTAGTTTAGTATCATTTGCAAACTTTGCCACCTCACTGTTTACCCGTTTCTCCAGATCATTTAGCAATAAATTGAATAGAATTGGTCCTAGGACTGACCCTTGGGGAACACCACTAGTTACTCTTCTCCATTTTGAGAATTTACCATTAATTCCTATCCTGTTCCCTGTCTTTTAACCAGTTCTCAATCCATGAAAGGACCTTCCCTTTTATCCCATGACAGCTTAATTTACGTAAGAGCCTTTGGTGAGGGACCTTGTCAAAGGTTTTCTGGAAATCTAAGTACACTATGTCCACTGGATCCCCCTTGTCCACATGTTTGTTGATCCCTTCAAAGAACTCTAGTGGATTAGCAAGACACAATTTCCCTTTACAGAAACCATGTTGACTGTTGCTCAACAGTTTATGTTTTCCTATGTGTCTGACAATTTTATTCTTAACTATTGTTTTGACTGATTTGCCCGGTTCCAACGTTAGACTTACAGGTCTGTAATTGCCGGAATCACCTCTAGAGCCCTTTTTAAATATTGGCGTTACATTAGCTAACTTCCAGTCATTGGGTACCGAAGCCGATTTAAAGGACAGGTTACAAACCTTAGTTAATAGTTCCGCAGCTTCACATTTGAATTCTTTCAGAACTCTTGGGTGAATGCCATCTGGTCCCGGTGACTTGTTAATGTTGAGTTTATCAATTAATTCCAAAGCCTCCTCTAGTGACACTTCAGTCTGTGACAGTTCCTCAGATTTGTCACCTACAAAAGCTGGCTCAGGTTTGGGAATCTCCCTAACATCCTCAGTTGTGAAGACTGAAGCAAAGAATCCATTTAGTTTCTCCGCAATGACTTAATTGTCTTTAAGCGCTCCTTTTGTATCTCGATCGTCAAGGGGCCCCACTGGTTGTTTAGCAGGCTTGCTGCTTCTGATGTAGTTAAAAAACATTTTGTTATTACCTGTGGAGTTTATGGCTAGCCGTTTTTCAAACTCCTCTTTGGCTTTTCTTATTACTCTCTTGCACTTAAGCTGGCAGTGTTTGTGCTCCTTTCTATTTACCTCACTAGGATTTCACTTCCACTTTTTAAAAGGAAGTCTTTTTATCTCTCTCTCATCCAAGTGAGAAGGAAGGCTCTCCTCGAGGAATTGTGACCTAACCTTTCCCCTCCTCCCATCCCGCCTTTGAACTGAAAGGATGGCATTTTTGTTTGTAGTTGTGGCAATGAGGTCCACTTCTTGAAATCCACAAGTCTGAAATATGCCGACAAGAACTAGGAATCCAGCTCCCATTCATAGTTGGGGGGGGGGAGGGGGCCCGCAGGGAGAAACCAGCTCAGAGCATTGGCTCACACTTTTCCTACCCTGGAAATATATTGCTGAAATTCGTATGCAACATTTTATGCACTATTTCCATAACCTTATTGCTTCAGCACAGAAGGAAGGGGAATTTTACTCCTCTCTGCCAACTGGTATCAAACAAGCAGTCCACGTGGTTAGTCATGACTTGGATAGACCTGTGTCTGATGAGAGGCAGAAAATGAAGGCAGGTATTTCTGACCACTCTGAGCTCCAACAGCTTGATACGGAGGATAGATTCTTGGGGTGACCATCTCTTCTGTACCATTATAGCACCAAGGCGCACACACACTTATCTTAACAGAGATGCATCCATGGTTACAGTTAACCGTTCGCATCAGTTGGAGGCAGGGGATCCCCGCCCCTACATTGTGATTAACTATCCACCAATCTAAGGAGGGTTTTACCTGTTGAGAAACTTACACCTGTCTGTCTAGGCGGTCTCTGTTTGGCAAGTAAACTGATCTGGGCCACCCCTGGAAACAGCCAAGGTGTAATCTCACACTCAGTCACAAAAATGCAAACCACCATGTGATCTAGAAGTTCAAGAGAGCTTCTGACTGAAACCTGGTGGCTCCCTTGAATAGTTCTGACAAAGTTTGATAGTGTCGTGAATCTGTCCATGAGAAGGAAGGCCCTGGATGCCAAGAAATCCAGGGATACCCCCTGTAAATTGTGTATTCTGAAAAGGAGGCAGTCTGGATTTTCCCCACGTGCAATTAGTGACCCAAAATCCAAGAACAGAGAAAGTACTTTCCAGGGGGCTTAGAATACTTCTCGGTACTACCATTCCTTGAGCAACCAGTTAAATACTACGATTGCCTCATGACGCATGCAGACAGCCACCACTAGAGAACTTCTGAAAACACTCTCTGAGCTAAGAGACCAAACAGGAGTACCTGTACTTAAAATGATCCCAGCTTACAATAAAATGCAGAAACCTTCTGTTAGATGGGAGTATCACTATATTGAAACATGCACTTTGAAGGATGAGGGCCAAAAACCAATCTCCTGAATCAAGAGAAGGAGGAGTTACAGATATGAGTCATCATCCCAAACTTCTGAGACCTCACAAATGTGTTTAGGAGTCAGATCTAATATTGGCCTCTTTCCTCCTATTTTCTTTGCACAAGGAAGTATGTTGAGTACAAGTCCCTTCCCCAAAGCAGAGCAGGGACCGGCTCTCTCGCTCCTGAACGAAGAAGGGAGCTTAATCTCCTGTCTTAATAGGAATGGATGAGAAGGGTCCCTACAGAGGGGAGAGAACGGTAATATGGATGGTGTAGCCCGATATTACTTTCAGCTCCTATTTGTCCAAGATATGCTCTCCTGCTTGTCAGAAATTGAGGTTAGTCCTCAAATGGGGGGAGGTGGGCAAATCATTGCAGCTCTCAGGCTAAAGAGAAGGGAGGGTCCGAACCTTGAAACATCCTCACAAAACAGACACTTTAATAATGAAGTATTTTGCAAACTTGTGTTGGGTGAGTAGAGGATCTTTTTCTCTGGAACCTACGTGTCTGTCTAGGTAGTTTCATCAGTCTCTGAAAACCAGAGAATTGCATTTGGTGAGATGTTTGAGTTGTTTGCCATCTACTGAATTTTCTACTGTTTGCAGGAGTGTAGCTGCCCAATGAATGTAATGTGGACCTGGAATCTTTAAGAGCATGCAACAACTCATCAGTATTCTCCATGAACCACTTCATACCATCAAACAGAAGATCCTCTCCCATACTCTGGACTTCTCTGGTGGAAACCAGAGCACTGTAGCCAGGATGCTCTGCACATCACCGCTGCAGTGGAGATGGAACGAGCTGCGATTTCTGCAGCATCAAGAGCTACCTCAAGAGCTGTCATGGCCAGTAATTATCCTTTAGCAATGGTAGGCTGAAATTGTTCTCTTTAGTCCGAAGGAAGGTGTGGAATAAAGGAGCTAAATTTTGCATAATTTGTAAAGTTGCTCTTGGCCATCAGTACCTGATATTTTGCAGTGCAGAACTGTAGGGTTGCCAATAGGTAAGATTTTCTTCCCAGAAGATCCAGGTCCTTCTGCTCTGTCATATGGGGTGGATTAATACCAGTGTCTGCCCAGTGTGATCACCATTTCAACCATCAGAGAGCTGGCTGGAGGATAAGAAACTAGTCACTCAGAGTCCTTGGTGAGAAAAACAATACTTTTTAAATTGTCTCTCTTACACGTGGGTGTTACTGTAGTAAAGGTTTGCAAATGGTATTTTCAGGTTCCAGAGCCTCATTGTTATGAAGGGCAACTCTGGCTGATGTCTCAGAGTGAAGAATATCCAACAGCTTGTGTTGGGATTCTTTGATTTCTTCAAAAGGTATCTAAGGAGTCTGCCACCCATTTAATGAGGTCTTGAAACTGCACAAAAAAAAAAAATTACTGACAATAGATAGAGGAGGGGGCATTACCACCTCAGCCTATGAAGATGATGAGATGGCAGCCTGGGAGATAGCTTCTTTATCCGCCCTTCTCTCGATCCTCGAACATTTCCTCCTATTGTTGGGGAGTAGACGTTTGAGTCTCCCTATCATTGAGAGAAGAGGAGAGGGGGTCTGGAGATTTGCCAGCGATAAAATGCCCAGGAACCCCAATATGGCCATTGAGGCCCATAAAGGGGTGGGGTTGCATCCAGAGTTGTTACCACCAGGAATGAGGAGGTTCCCGGACATCTTCCCTGTCTCTTTGAGAAAGGGGGGTTTGTATATTCGTACATAGGAGTACACTGAACAAAGATTAATGATACGGAAAAGAGATCTCCATATCATCCTCTAACGGGAGAGCTCTGACTGAAGAGAGGTGACAGTACTGTGGAATGTATAAAGGTTTGGGGACAGAGGTTTTCAGTAGAGAGATGCTCAGTACCTGTCACCAACAGACACACTGGTTCAAGCAGTCACCAATAAGCCCTTCAGCTTCCTAAAGTCTTCCAATATTTGGTTGTGGTACCGACAGACCAGTATACCTGTCCCTGCAGGAAGGTACTAATGGTTTTGAATGCTTAACAGGTAGCGCTGATGTAAATGGAGGTTTAGTCTTAAATGGTACCAAAGAGCTCGATAAGGGTAGTGGGAGAGGTGGTTAAGTCCAATAATACTGATCTTCTGTGTGTTTGCTCTGACCATCTCCACTAGACAATATTAGCTTCTTCTCAGAGCCATGTTTACTCTTAGAGTTGCAGGATTTTCCCACCTTGCTGGTACCAGAAGAGCCTTTTGCCACTACAGCACCAAGCACAGCTGCTGACCTGGTCAGAGAGTGAGCACTTTCCAAGATGGATACCTTAGGAGGGGAATTAGAGCGCCTCTTCTCAGGATCTTTAGAGAAGATCTTCAAGGTTTTCCCCTTTATAGGAGTATTGCGCTGAGGCCAAAGGGCTGCTAGAGACTCCAGGGACTAACGTACAAAGGAGATCTCCTGACCTGGCTCCGTACCCAGGTGAATGGAACATTCCATCATTAACAGTCAACTTGATTTCCCAGTTGTCCTATGGCTAAACAGGAGTCACACTTCTGTGGGATGCAACTCTCTCTCAGGCAGTGAATGCAGTTAGACTGTCCATCGCTGACTGGAATAACCTCTCTGCATGAGGCAGCGCTTAAACATTTGTGAACATGCATACCCTTCACAGAGAGAATTTCCTCAGAGGAAATAAAATAATTTTTCAATAACCAGGAATTAACTAGCTATTACTACTACTAGCAAACTAAGCTAAATAAACTAAATACAAAAAACTCAGCAAGCAGCCGAGGCACACAAAATGCAGAAATAATAAACTCCATTTCAGGCCAAGGTGGTTGAGAAGAAACTGAGGGCAGTTCTCCTGCACAAATTGATGTAGCCTCGGTACTGGGCACGAGGTTATCAGCAGCATATATGTAGACCAAACAGACACTGCTAGTGAAAATCTCGGATCAAAGGCGTGTGGTGCACATGCACACCAGAAGTGGAATACATATAGGGACACTACTCAAAGAAATATTGTCTCCCTCACCAAAAGGAAAATAATGAGTAACTGCAAAAAAATTTGAGAGGACATTCAATTACTAACAAAATGCCAAGAAAAAGTCTATATACTAAAATGAAACTCAGTAAATCATAATTAAAATTTAGCTTTTTTAGAGTATGGAAGGTGCTCTTTATACCAGAACATGCTCTCTAAAAATGCAAAAGAAACAAGCCTCAGGAGTGCACGTTTAATAAGACACTTGCTAGCAGCTCCCAATATGAAGGCCACTGTCATTGGCCAGAATATAAAACATGCATGCCATCACTGGAGTAGTTTTCATAATTTTTAATAAAAAGTTAAGCACTACGAACTACATTACACACTTAATTTTTACATTTTAATTTGACTGCAGTACCGTTACCACTATAGATCAAGATTTTTTTAGTGCAATTACTACAGACTGATTTCTCTCTAATACGTGGCACATCTGTTGGATTTATTTTTTTTAAATGCCAAATCTTCATTTTCCTCTGCTATTTTTACATGCCAATTATGTTTTCAAACTTTCAAAGTTAGACACACACATGCATGAATCTACACATGATATGCATCTAAACTAGTGTAAAGGAAAACCTCCAATTTTTTCAGGTCTAACAAAGCTATTAATTTTATAAAAAGGGTTTAAAAAGCAATAACCATAAGAACTTAAATATATGACAGTTGGCTCACTGCAGCACTGAGACTTGTAAAAACTTCTGCAAAACAGAGCTGTTTTTGCTTATAAACGCTGTAAAAGCATCAGTTCTGGTTTGGTTTCCCTAAGCAATTTTTAAAGGCTATAGGTGATTTTTGATCTCTGAGAGACAACTACATAATTCCTTTCACCACAAACATTTCTATTATTGGGTACCTGTGTTCTCTAACAACGTCTTTGGTGTGTTGGGTCTGTTAATGATTTCTACAAGCTGGTGCAACACCATAGGAATATAAGGCTGCATCTCTATACCTAAAATAGCCAAAAACAAAAATTCAAAAGAAAATGACTATTTAAATAATCAATCAAAATAGATCCGTGTGTATATATTTTAGAACAACACTCAAACAATTTTTATTTGCCACTTAACTGAACAAAAAAGAAACCTTTAAATATTTTATATTGTAAAAATGCATTCTCAAAAAAAAAATGCAAAAAAATTAATTCTTACCCATTTGAATGGAGATTTCGCCAATTGCCCATGTAGCATTGTTGCACACAGAAATGAACTCAGGATTTAGGTTGGTTCCCAAAATCGGCATGAAATCAGCTAGAAAGAACAATATTTTTAAACTGACTCTGTGCAGTAAAGTAGTTTTTTTCCACTACTAGAAGTTCTCGGTAAATAATTTTTCATAACCTAAAAATATGTAAATACATGGAATGTCTCATGTAAAACAGACAAGAGCTAGGAGCAACAATTTTGCAACTAATTCCTCAAATAAGTGTGTCATGAAGGCACACGTCACTGAACTGATAAAAACATCTGACAAGAATTAATTCAAATTTTAGAATCTCCAAGTCTGTCCAGTAACTGTTTGGAGGAAAGTTACAGGCCTCTCTGGCATATATCTCTGCCAAAGGGATCAGCAAGTCTATAAAAACCTACAATGGACACTATAACCCTTCTGCTGAAATAAAGAAAATAAGCTCTTGGATAAGCTTTTCACATTTTCAATTATTATATGCAGATGTTTGCAAAAGAAACAATACACTCCTAAAACAAGCAGTATAGCTTGTAAATCAGGGATAACATTTTATCAGCTTTTCCATTTTCAACAGAAAGTAGCTACATTAGTTGCAAAGCAGTTTGAATATGCCAGATCAAAGCTGACCATGGTATAAAATCAGTCTGGAGAAAAACACTCTTGAACAGTTTAAATTTAATTTAAGAAAAAAGCAAAATGCAATGTGCCTTTATAAAGTGTGATCTAAATAGATGTATGTCCACACATTGTTGCTGGTTCAGGGTGGTGAAAACTGAACTTTGCACCAGCCTGGCCCAGTGTGCTTAATTCACTCAGAAGCAGGGATAGTCTATTTTTTGTCAAGGTCCAAATTTCTTGGTCAAAGTATAGTCAAAGTCCAGACTCCAGAGAAGAAGAAAATAAAAAATGATAAATAAATTATTTTTATTTATATATACATTTAAGATTTTAGGGTATGTTCAAAAGTGTCTGGCGGTCTGCCTACTGACTACCCCTGACTCAGAGGATGGTTGGTACTGCCATCTCTCTTCCCCATCAAGGTTTCTGCTGTGGGATGGCAGCTTTCAAGTCTGCTATCAGGCCTCCATTGGAGCCTTGGAAGCGACTACTACCGGTCCTATGTGATACTCTGAACTAGGATATCTACTCCTACCCTTAACAGCACCCACTCCCTAGTGAGAGGAACTGACTAATGAGTTAGCTGTCTGGTAACTGATACTGCCCATTTCCGCAGAACAGGCAGACTTTCCACCAGCAAAAGAACCAATCCGGTCCATGGTGAAGATACCACCATCTTTTTCTTCAGCTATCAACATGTGAAATAAGTAGGGCTGTCGATTAATCGCTCTTTAAACGGTAGAATGCCAATTTAAATTTATCAATTTTTTCGATATTTTTCTACATTTTCAAATTTTGATTTATATTACAACAAAATACAAAGTGTGCAGTGCTCACTTTATATTTATTACAAATACTTACACTGTAAAAATGATAAATAGTATTTTTCAATTTATAAACGTAACTTGTAATGTAAAACTTGAGAGCCTACAAGTCCACTCAGTCCTACTTCTTGTTCAGCCAATCGCTATGACAAACAAGTTTGTTTACATTTACATTGCCTGCTTCTTATTTACAATGTCACCTGAAAGTGAGAACAGGCATTTGCACGGCACTTTTGTAGCTGGCGTTGCAAGGTATTTACGTGCCAAATATGTTAAACATTCACATGCCGCTTCATGCTTCGACCACCATTCCAGAGGATGAGCTTCCATGCTGATGCTTGTTAAAAAAAATAATGCATTAATTAAATTTGTAACTGAATTCCTTGGGGGGGGGGGGGAGACTTGTATGTCTCCCATTCTGTTTTACCCATATTCTGCCATATATTTCATGTTATAGCAGTGTCGGATGATGACCCAGCACATGTTCGTTTTAAGAACACTTATTGCAGATCTGACAAAACACAAAGAAGGTACCAATGTGAGATTTCTAAAAATAGCTACAGCACTTGACCCAAGGTTTAAGACTCTGAAGTGCCTTCCAAAATCCGAGGGGGACGAGGAAGGGAGCATTATTTCATAAGTCTTAGAAGAGCAACACTCCAGTGCAGAAACTACAGAACTCAAACCATCAAAAAAGAAAATCAACCTTCTGCTGGTGGCATCTGACTCAGATGATGAAAATGAACATGCATCGGTCCACTCTGCTTTGGATTGTTATTGAGCAGAACCCGTCATAAGCATGGACAGATGTCCTCTGCAATGGGGGTTGACGCATGAAGGAACATATGAATCTTTAGCGCATCTGCCATGTAAAAATCGTGCAACACCAGCTACAACAGTGCCATGAGAACACCTGTTCTCACTTTCAGGTGACACTGTAAACGAGAAGCGGCCAGCATTATCACCTGCAAAGGTAAAACTTTTTTGTTGAAGTAATTGTCTGAAGTATGACTGAGTGGACTTGTAGGCTCTAAAGTTATACATTTTTTTTTAAAATGCTTTTTAGGTACATAATTCTACACTTGTAAGTTCAACTTTCATGATAATGAGACTGCATGACAGTATTTGCATTAGGTGAACTGAAAAAAATACTATTTGTTTTTTACAGTGCAATTATTTGTAATCAATATAAAGTGAGCACTGTACACTTTGTATCCGAAGTTGCAACTGAAATCAATATATCTGAAAATGTAGAAGACACCCAAAAATATTTAAATAAATGGTATTTGTTGTTTAATAGCTTGACAGCCCTAGAAATAAGCTAACAACATAATCCATATATACATATTATATATATACACATATATTTAAAAAAGAAACATACCTATGCAAGGCTTAACATGCTGAAAGCATGCCTTTGTCAGGTCACCTAACAAGGCAAAAGAACTCTGTCGTACCTCAGGCATTTTATCCTACAAATCAAAAAAATCCCACAAAGGGAGAAGAAAGAAGTTGATTAGAACTAGGCTTATTTAAAAAAATAAAATCCCAGGATTTACAAAAAAATTTCTTCTCACCTGCATGCATTGGTACATTAGTGTCAAGATATTACTGCGGGCCACTAGCTGTTCAATGTTGCCTCCAAGTCCTTCAGCTAAGCCACTAAGTAAATCAAGAGCCACAATCATGAAGTCTTTATCTGGTGCTTCGTATTGGTCTGGCTGAGCATTGTGCAACTGTAAAAAAACACTGGTTAAAAACACACACCTTCAATATAAACAGATTGAGTTCTCTCTATGCTATGCATGCAAATCAGGAATTAGTTTATGTTTTATAACTTCAGTCAGATGTTGTTTGATGGATATGTTATAAATCCCAGTGTAATACACAAGCAGTTGCATACCCAATGCATCTACAAATCCTGGAAATAATAGAAAAATACCATGGCCTGTGCAAGAGTCTTCTGTACCAGGTTTACGCAACGCTGATACACGGGTTCACAGTATGGAAGGAAGCCAGATTGCAAGGCAGTGGCAACCGAAGACAGGCACTGGAATACAAAAGCAATGTACACATGATAATGAAAATGCATATCTTTTATTTCACTAGGCCCTACTTAAATAGAGAAGAGAAAAACTTAACCATTTTGGGCAGCCACTATTTCAGACAATAGTATAATATGCTACCGTTATGGAAAACCTGGTTTAGGACTGGGCTAATAATTTTCATGACACAGATTTTGAAGGGGAATGTTCAGTTTCCAGGTGATGGCTGACAGTGTCCAACTGGGAGCGCCTCCCAGTCGTTCTATGGAAGCAAAGTTGTGGGAATAAAAGATGGGCAGTAAAAAATGCTGTAGAAGAAGAACACAAGGACTCCAGTGAAACTAACCTAAAATCTTTGCTCTGGGAGGAGATATTCCCCAAATGGTTATATCTTTAAATCACAGAAAAGGCAAGTTTCTCTTCCCAATCAAAATGAATGAGTTATGCAGAACTGGCTTTTCCATAATTAACATTTTTACCACTATGCCTAATCTCTACAGTTACACTCCCAACCTGAAGTCTTTTCAGAAGAAAGGATAATTCTTGTAAGAGCTACACTAATTTATGCACAATTATAATTCAGATCATTAAAAGATTCTCCACAACAAAATCCAGACTGCTTTATATTAAACATTTATAACACAAAATCAACTTAGAAGAGAGACTGGATAACCTATACAATTTCACACCAAAATACTTCATAACATTTACCTCTAACAAAGGGAAGAGGTCTTTATCCTCATCCTTCAACATGTTCCATTTCTGGATTAGTGGAGGCATTAGCATCTGAATATATTCCTATTTGTAGTGAGGAAAAACATTGTTGATTAACTGATGGAATACTGAATTCCAAAATACCCAAGTTGTCTACCTCAGAAGTTTGGAACACATGATTTCTTCTCATCTAACCTCACATTTTCTCTTTTACAAAAAAGGTCCTTATGACATATCAATGGTGAAATTACTACAATTGTTTCAACTGTGATAATTGTAAACAACTGTCTCTCCTGCACAACTATTTATGAAGTTTCATAATGAGTTCACAGTTTGATATTTCTCAGATTAGATTTTAGGAAACATCAATGTATTAACAAAGCTTACCTTTTTACCGCTATATATTAGGTGCCAATAGATACACTATCACTGACAACTTTGCTCAAAAGAGGCAGTTTCAGTAACATCCATTCATTCCATTTCAGAGTGGTAGCCGTGTTAGTTTGTATCAGCAAAAAGAACGAGGAGTACTTGTGGCACCTTAGAGATTAACAAATTGATTTGAGCATAAGCTTTCGTGGGCTAAAACGCACTTCATCAGATGCATGCAGTGGAAAATACAGTAGGAAAATATATATACACAGAACATGAAAAAATGTGTGTTGCCATACCAATCATAACGAGGCTAATTAATTAAGGTGAGCTATTATCAGCATAAGAAAAAAAACTTTTGTAGTGATAATCAATAAGTATGATAATTTTGCAGGATCCTGATTATCACTACAAAATTTTCTCTTCTGCTGCTAATAGCTCACCTTAATTAATTACCCTCATTACAGCTGGTATGGCAACACCTATTTTTTCATGTTGTGTATATATATTTTCCTACTGTATTTTTCACTGCATGCATCCGATAAAGTGGGTTTTAGCTCACAAAAGCTTATGCTCAAATACATTTGTTAATCTCCAAGGTGCCACAAGTACTCCTCGTTTTTTGCATTTATTCCTTGAGATTCAGTTTCCCCATGTTATAGTTTAATCCATATGGAGATTTCCACAAAGGTTATTTCCACACCACATACACACACCACTATGTGTGTGACCAAAACTAGCTAAGTGATCATAATTAAAAATGCCCTCTTTACATACAGGAAATATTTTTCTGTTGTAAAGTTACAATGCACCCAGTATAAAAAGGTTTTACTTAATCTGACTTTCTGGACTTGAAAAAATATAGAGTGAAATCCTGACCCTACTGAAATCAGAGTTTTACCATGGACTTCAGTGTGGCCAGAATTTCACTCATATACTCTAAAAATGCATTGCCCAGCAATAACAGTATCAATCAATGATGTCATGGTAACTAGTGGAGTATCCTTGGACTATAACACTCAGGAACCTATGCCTAAAAGGTGCCCTGAGGGAAGCTCAGCTGTGCCAAGATAGACCAAGAGGCTGCTTAACAGTTCTTCTGAGGCATATTCTCTCTGAATTCTCCTATTAATGATACAGCTGTCAGTTTTCCATTCTTTCTTGGGCCCATATTATAGGACAAATACAGTGTCAGATCCTACACTCTACTACATAAGTAAAAGTTCAGGACTTCATCTAAGGAATGCCAAGCTATATCCCTTAAATAAGGCTGGCAGAGGACAATAGGAAGGAAAATTAATCTTTAGCTCCACAGGAAATCAGGACACTTATTTGGGGACAATGCTGGGAACCAGAAGACAACATGGAGAAAGACAAGAAGGGAAAGCAACAAGAGACGGCCATTGGCTCAACCATGCTCAGCAGAGAGGTAACGGTCAACAGAAAGGACTATTTTATTGCCAGTCATAAAGATGCAGATACTAGGGACTTGAGGGGGGAAGCTTTGCATTTAGTTTCCACGGACAGCATATTTAAGTTTAATTGAATTCTGTTCTACTGCCCTGAAAGTTTGGACACTAAGAGGCAAGGGGTATTTCTTAATACAGGTGCAGTCAATTATTTTTGTCTAGGTCCAAATTTCTTGGTTAAGGTCTAGACTCCAAAGAAAACAACAAAACAATAACAGTGATACAAAGATGTCAGGATCCATTCAAAAGCACCTGACAGTCCAGATTTAGCCCACAGTCTGCCTATTTACTACTCTTATCCTAATAGCTCCTACTGCTGAAACTTATCTTCTCAGCAGGTTGAGACATCCTTACCTAACACTGGTTTAAGAAAATCGAAGATCTGAGAAAAAGCATACATTGGCCAACCACCAGCCCAAACAGTGATCAAAGATGAAGTAAACCACCCAGATGGCAAACAGCTCTCTTTACCTCACCAGCGTCCATCACCGTGAAAGTCAGCCCAGCTGTTTCAAGAGCCACTTCTCACAGATCAAAATATAAGATAGAGCATCTGGAACAGTATGACTACTTCCACCTGAGATAACAGGTCTGGAAAGTGAAGCAGAGGAATGAAGAGCCTGGTTGATGGCACTCTGAATTAGCATTTCTACAATATCTGAAGCCAGTTGGGAGTTACTAAGTAGCATCAGCATTCCTTCATTTGTCTTTGCTTTCCCCTCCATTTTCAGTCATCCCACAGGTCCTAACTTAAGTATTCTAACAAGATGAAGATGAAGAAGCTGGAGACATCTGGCTCATGGGATCCGCTCTGATACCTTGCTAGATTAATGGCACGCGCTCTCTCAGAAAATGGGAGACTACCATCAAGGCAGTCTCCCAGATAAATCATTTACTGAGTTGGAATGAATATGCTTTTCAAGATTGATAATACAGCTCAGTCGAAGAAGATACTGTAAGAAAGAATTAAGTTTCTGGAGCCAGACAGAAACTTTCAGGGCTGGCACTACACTAAAGGGCCACAGCATACTGCGGACCAACGGCAAGCTGCAGGAATCTTTGAGATGGACATGTGACTATATCTGTTGTAAGACTGAGAGGCAAAGAAGTCTCAACTGGAATACTGAGAGACTGAATATTTTGAAGTGCTCATAGTTGCTTAAAGAATGGGGAGCTACAAGATTAGCTGTACCGATATCCAGAGTGTACTGGGATTAGAACAGTCTTGTCCTACAAAATGGGACAAACAAGTGATGGGATCAAGGGGAAAGAGAACTAGACACGGTCTACAACATAGCAAGGGGAGCAGCGTGGGCAGTGTTCATCATGAGCTGAAGCCTCTAAGGGTTCCATCCACTCCAGTATGCTGTTGCTAACAGTAACCAGTATCGGACGACTTAAAAGAAGGTGTAGATCCCCATAACGGCAAGGAAACTGAAAAGGTAGTATAAATATTTTTACTCTCGTTCTCTCTCTCTCTCTGACACACACACACACACAAAATGCACAAAATCACCTGTGGAACATATTGCCACAAAAATATTAAGTTCCATAGCAGAATTCAAAAACAGGACTAAACAGACATTTCTATAAACCCTTACTGTTCAGTGCACAAGTTTACCATTATTCTGATGAGGGTTAATCAGATACAAAGACAAGTGAACATCCATGTTATGTGAGAAAGTGTAAACAGAAGCACCTAATCTTCTCTATACTACAGCTACAGGAACAGAAGCAGCAACCTTTAACACTTTCCATTATAACCATCGGCTTTCAGGATATTCCTTGGGTCAAAAAGGTGCATTGTTTTCTTAATTCAACCACATTGCATAGGTTTCATGATGAGCCATGGGGGAAACAAAAAATTCCATTTGCACACATGGATTACTTGTAACTGAATTTTAAGAAAATTCCAAACACATGCATACTTCCAGGCCCTGCTCACTCTCCTGCAGTGCATCCATTCAATGCACACAGAACTAGAGGTTCAGAGAGAACATAGGCAAAACAGATTCTTCTTTTTCTCCTGCTGCACTGCTCCTGAACACCACGACTCCGTTAGATGTAGAGTAAGATGCATGGGTTTGGAGCCAGCAGACCACAAGCTGCAGTCTCACCTTACCCACTGACTGATGTTAATGCTGTGCACTTCAAAAATCTTTACAAGGCAAGGGCATGGGACTTTGATTATTAAGACAGGGAAGTTTCATTCCCTGATTTATAGGTAGACAGATGTTGCATGAGCATCATGTCTGGCAGAACTTGGAACAGAACTCAGGCCTCCAATATGGCACACCTAAATCTCATCCCATTACCCATATAGTGCAACTCTTCGAACCCATCCCAAAAGAAAAAAGAAAAAGAAAAAAAGAAAAATCAAGGAAAGTACACACAAATCCAGTTTTCAAGCGGTGTACCTCCTACATCTGAAAGTGAACACATTACTATCCCTCAATTACCTTTTGTCTTGTGTTGAACCAAGTGCCCGTCTGGAGAAAAGGTAATTTCATTTTACTGGCAAAACCAAGGCATCTAGAAGTGAAGTGGCTTGCCCAAAGTCTCAGTCACAGTCCAGTGTATTAACTACAATGATAGTCTTCCTCTAGTCCCAATGTTACGGATGGAAATTATCTTACTGAACACCAATTATATAGCAAACAACATGAAGCAACAAGAACAATTGCTGTCTACTGATGCTTTACATTCCTAAAACAAGACCCCCAAATGAGACCACTAAAACACAAGATACTTAATGTCTGGAATGTGATGTTACTGCCAACAATCATTATGCCTATCAATACGGGATCAAAACACCCAATCCCTTAGTCACAGAGTCATACATCATCAGGGTTGGAAGGGACCTCAGGAGGTCATCTAGTCCAACCTCCTGCTCAAAGCAGGACCTATCCCCAGACAGATTTTTGTCCCTAAATGGCCACCTCAAGGATTGAACTCACAACCCTGGGTTTAGCAGGCCAATGCTCACGCCACTGAGCTATCCCTCCTCCATTCCTTCAGATTCCCAAAATGCAACCATCTCAACCACCTAATGTCTATCAAAGGGGTGAAATTACTGTAACTGGGAATCCAAGTAAGGTCCTCCAGGACACAGTGTAAATGTCATTTACATTTGCAGCAATATTCCGTGTTGTCAGTAGCTACCGGTGTGGGACTCTGCTCTTGTTCGATGATAACAGTCGGCTGCGCGCGTGTTCCCTTTGTGTGCTGCCCTGGCCCTGCGCAGATAGCTGACACAGTAAAACCCCGAGAGAACCCCAAAGACCACAGACTCTAGTAAGGCATGAAGGAACCCGAGCCAGGTTTATTGTCAAATGAAGCACAGTAATAGTTTCCTACAGACTCTACAGTATATACTACGAAAATGTGCCCTCTGGCAATGAACGCAGCTCAATCAGTGGCGGGACACTCCACTGCCCCCTAGACTGGATAAAGATGCGGACTCCAGGACCTACTTTTATACAGTTACAGGACAGATTACTCATCCCTACTGACGTACAGCCCCTTGGCTCATTAAGGTGCTGTCTCCTCCTTTGCTCATGTTGTTTCAATCAGACAGATCTACCCATCATGCTGTCCTTTTGACCCTGTCTAAGATGCACCCGCCTGTTCCTTATGTCGTCTGTGGAGCGTCCTGATGTCATCTTGCCACAAGTTCCTCTTATTAGCACTTTTCTGTGGATGCACCAGCCTCTAACAACCCTCTTCTTGCCAACTTCTGTGAGTGAGCCCTGCCTCTGGCTCACAGCCCAGCTTTTGCTTAGCAGTGCAATGTTTCAGGGCCTCATCTTACTACATTCTGCTGCAATGGCCCTCCAAAAGGAATGAGAGAATATTTCAACACTATTCCATGAACTGACGTGCACAGTAGGGCAAGAGTCTATGCACCCTTGACACTGAAGAAAGGAGGAAAACACTACAAACCTTGAAGGGGGTGACAGGGAAACAAAACGAGAAAGCCCCATGTTCAGTGGTCCAGTCCTTCCCCAGAGAAAATATGACTAAACAGATAATTGGCTGGTGATGGAAAGTTTAAGAATCTCCTGCATTTTGAAGCATTTACATTCAAAACCTGTACATAACTAATAATTTTTGAAAGGAGTTGAGAGAGACAGAGAGACTTGTCTTAAGCACTCATTTTTAAAAAAAATATTGCTTAGGAAAAATATTCTACAGCCTTAGTACATGAGCATCTGTAGGTCAAGCAGCCTTAGGTTTCAGTATGGTATTAAGTGACATTTTAAAAAAAATGCAGACTAGGCACAAAGCTGAGTGTGGTTTAATATTTTAAGGTTCTCATTAAGGTCCCCACCTAGTCAAAAGTAGTACAATGGGAGTTAGATTTAAAGAAATTCAGTATCACAAACTTAACATTTCACTAACACTATACACTGACTGCAATTAAATGTGTTCTTTTTTGAAAGATTCTATAGATATGACTCCCTATATTTAAAACA
Source organism: Gopherus flavomarginatus (assembly GCF_025201925.1). Taxonomy (NCBI): domain Eukaryota; kingdom Metazoa; phylum Chordata; order Testudines; family Testudinidae; genus Gopherus; species Gopherus flavomarginatus. The sequence goes on from NC_066619.1 coordinate 50,527,939, forward strand.
GAAAATATTAGTATACTCAGTAATCCAAGTGCATCCTTGCGGTAGTATAAAAGAAAAGTCAGGGTTTTTTGTATTATATAGATTTTAATAAAGATTTCATTTAAAATCCTACACACTGTACTGCAGTAGGATAGTCATGATGTTACTGTTTCACTATGACAGTGGTTTATACAGAATATAAATAATACTTACTGGTTTGTTTAGATGATGTCCTACAGAGTCTGCTAAAGTTCCTATGGCATCATAAAGGATGAGAAGATTCTTATGCTGGTATTTACTAAATGCGAAGACCAGAGTGTCAAGTATATATGCAAGGTAAGGAACAAGCTCTGTACAAGCCTCCTCTTCTAGAGTAGCAAAGGCACTAAGGAGCAAAACAAGAAGTCAGATTGTTAAAATCAATATAATTAAGAAGGTGACATTTCCATTTAGGGTTTGGATGTGATTTCCAGCTCAAGATATACTCCCGCAAGCTCAATGAGGACTAGTGTGCAAAAAACAGAATGTAGCCACAGCAGTGAAAGCATCTGGAAGGGCTAAACAACCCACATACCTAGCATCTGTGATGAGCGCACACTTGGTGCAACTAGCCCCTGCCCTGCTACACTTTAGCTATCATTGAGCTAATGTGCTAAAAATAGACTGAATAGGTCTCCTTGAGCTACCCCCACTCAAAGTGAAGACATATCCTTAAGCAGTTTGCCCCTTTAAAATTAATCTGAAATGTGTTTCTACAATGGCACTGAAATCCAGGCAACCAAACTTTTCAATTAAAAGTGTAAAGGGGCACAATTTTAACATTTCTGGTGAACATAAAATTCAAACACATTCTCTTAAAGCCTTTCACGCAAATGGGGAAAACCAGAGGTACTATTATAAATATAGCTGCAGTGAGTTAACTGAAGCAGCAGGAACTCTAACAATAGCTGTTCATCAGTTCAGATATATAATAGGGTATTTATTTGTACTATAGCAACACCTAGAGGCCCCAACTCCACTGTGCCTGACAATGTCTAAACCTAATGAGGAGGCAGTTCCTGCTCTTAAAAGCACACAATCTAAGACAAAATGGATATAAAACACAGATGTGGAGAGCAGAAGTGGCAAAAGTCAAATGATGAGCCAGTAGAGGGAACAGATTTTTTTTTCCAGTTTTGGGAAAAATAGAGCAGTTTTACATAGACACACACTATATGCAATTAGGCCCCAAAGGAATCAGTAAATCCCTAAACATGTAGGGAAATGGTCCTAGAGATGGAACATGCCATTCCACAGGCACATTTATGGCAGAAAGAACACATGATTGGATAACACAAAAATTTAATTGGCCTGGATTGGGTAAAAAAAAGTACAGATTAATATGCTACAGTCTGTCCTGGATGCTAAAAAGTTACTCCCTTTATAAAAAGTGATCATGCCCCTCTACTACTAGTACTCAGTTATAGAATGGCAATTTTCCTGCATCACAATGGAACCATAGCACACTGTAGGTGGGCAGTGGTTATGTCATTTGGTACCCACAGGTATTCCTCCTAAGAGGCATTAAAAAGCAAGCAGGTTAGAACTGTATAGGTACAACTCTCCCTGGGGCTGGGAATACCCAAGAAATTTCTTACTGGCAAAGGGACAAGTTTTATGTTTGGGGTTATGTAGAAATTACACAGATTGGAAAATAGACAGTATTATATAACAATGGAACTTTTCAGTATGGTAGCTGCTTCAGGCCTTGAAATACTGTCTGCTGCACAAGGAATAACATTTTTCTGCAATGCTGCATCCTATACTTTTGTGCTATTTGTAAAGATAGCAAATAAGATGCCTGAAAGACATTCCTGTTGACTCTATCAATTTGAATAACCAAGCCTTGTTGATTTCCCAAGACTTCAAATTTTTCACAAACTCACTCTCAGGATTATTTTTCAAAGGACGTTTGATTTCTAAATGCTGCAGCAACTCTGAAAGGCTCATACTTTTAGCGGCCATCACTTCAAAATATACTACAACCCACGGTGTTGGCTCAATCTATGTAAAACCATGCTGCTTTACATTTTTTCTTGCAAGCCATCACTATGACAGCTTGTCACTGTCCATTTCATGAAATAATCCAACCTTCCCAATTACCCCTTTATCACTGCCCATGGTCCTCAGTGATTACAGTCACTGGACCTCTAACTGTACATTTTGCCATTGCCAGTTTGGATTACTTGCACTGTGTTTGTGGGTTAAAAACTTGTGAAGTAGACATTCTGATGTCAGCAGGTTCCGGCTCATTCTATAAAGCTCATTCTGTAAGAGGGCAGGGAGAAAGGATTTTACGTAAGCAGCAGATCAGATAGGTTGAAAAGGTGGATAGGTTTCAGGAAATAAAAAGGAAAAATATTTTAACAAGTTTTGTACTTGTAAATATTTTGCTGTAGTATCTTGTGTCTGTTCACTTCTCTCTATTTTGTAAGAGTAAGCCCTTTTTTCACAAGGATGTGTCTTATTCAATTTTGTAGAAAACCTAGAACAATGGGGCTCTGGATCCTGGCTATGGTGTTTAGGTATCAGAGGAATACAAATACAATTAAAATAGTAAATCCAAGCACAGGAAGGTTATAGGTTTAATACTGTTTTAGTAACAGAGGCTCTCACAGCCTGCTGCACACAAACATATCCAGCAATAGCCTACACTGAAACAGTAGTGTTCCTGGGTACAAAAGCTTACATGAAGTTGTCCACTTTAAGGAGCAATTTTAAGTTTGCTGAGTTTTTAAAAATAAAGTTATATTATTGCACAGCCTCTCAAGACCTCCTTTCATGACGCCTGCAAGAGCTGTGACCCACAATTTCAGAAATCCTGCATTAGACCTAATTGATTTACATAATTCTATTACAGCAATAGTTGTCTTCCATTTTCATTGCCACTGATCTTGCACATACAAGAATGCAAATCAGTAACAAAGTTAGCTTTTCCTTTTAAGGCAACATTAAAATTACCACTTAATGAAAATCAAGTACTGCATACAGACAAAATGTCTCTTATTGTACTAAAGCTCTTTAGTGCAGTAATCAGCACATTTAGAGATCAAACTGGACACCTCAAAATGAACTAAAATCATCAAGAGGGACTTATGAACCCTACCACATTTGGAGTAAAGTTCACTACACAGAAAAAAAATTTAAAAAGAATTTATGCCTATTTATTTATTTTTTAAATAAGTTACTAAAGTACTTATTTTACGCATACCAAGTACAATAACTTTGACTTACCTGCAGGCAGCTTCTTGTACTCTCTTGTTGCTATCAAGGATACGTTTTAGCAACTCTGTCATTAATGGCTTCAAGTACGTGTCTGGGGGTTGACTAACTACCCAGTGTGCATAGCGGCTAAGAGTCCAGCATGTAATGGAGCGCACAAGAGCCTTTTTATCAGAGAGGCACTGAATAAGGTGAGGGATTAGTTCAGGAAGATATGGAATCATACCCTGCATGCAACCTACAAACAGAAAAATATGTAATGTAAAATACTGCTGTTAGAAAGGCTTAAAACAACAACTGTCTTACTATTTCTCTCTTTATCGAGACAATCTGAAAGGTGCCAAAAAAGAGATTAAATCTTACCAATAGGCAATCAGGCCTGGAAGGCCTTACTATCTGTTCAACAACTAATTACTTTTTGTAACTTGTCAATACATTTTCATCCAAAATCATCAATATCTTCCACTGCTCCCATGATACTCAAAAGCCTTGGTGTGCTAATGGTAGTTTAACAAGCACATCTGCTTAATAAAATTAGTTTGCAAGTTCGCGTTAATTTACTTTGTTTGGTAAGACACAGAAGGTTAGAGCCTCAGTTATAAGAATATGGGCTACAGTTCCCTAAGGGTCTGCCCCTTAATGGTTGATTAATACTGCCAGTTTCCTGTGTTAAGGAGAATTAGGCTGTCCTATTCCTTCACTGCTCTCCATTGGAAGTATCCAAACACAGAGATCCAGACTGTTCCTAGCAATGTTCCTACCCTTTCAATTTCCAAGGAGCAGCAGCAGGGAGCAGAGCTGCCTAACTGCTTTCAGCCCAAGCAACTAGTACCGTATTTCTTAGTCCACAGGTGCACTACATAGTTAGGGCCTTCTTTTCCTCTCTTGGGAGCTCTGGGGAAAAGGTGGGACAAAGAGTGGGTGAACAGAAGTAGGAAGAGACAGACAAGATCAGTGCCACATGTTGGAGAAGACAGGAATGATGATGAATGAGCAGGAGTAGGCATTCATGCAAGAGACTCTTGACAAAACAAGACACATCCATTAAAGAATGTTGCTGTTAAGCAATACAACTAAATAGAGCTAGGTGAAAATATTTGGACAAATATTTACCAAAACTGTAGTTCAGAGTTGACCAAAACCTATTTGTGAATTCAACATGAATTCCTCTAATAGTTTCATCTAGAATAAAAAAAAAGGGGGAGAAGGAGTCCTCTAACCACTGGACAACAGAGTAACTCTCACTCCCTCTAGGCCAATTAATGTTTAAGTATTTAAACAAAATAGAACAGCTTCAACAGGAGAAAGAGACCCCCACCCCACAATCACCCTGTAATCCCAGTAGTTAGGATCACTCATCTACAAAGTTCAAATCCCTGCTCCAAATCAGGCAGAATAGGGACCTGAATCTGGAACTCCTACATCCCAGGCAAAACCTCTAACTACAGCACTATAAGATATTAGGGCACCAGTACTTATAAAACCACTGGAAGAGATAGAGTTTTCAAATTTTCCTTGAGTTTAATTAAAAAAAGAGTGGTTAACTGTCCAAAAACCAAACAAGCTATTAATTTCAGGCCAAGCTAAATATTTAATGTGATTCAAAAAAAACAGTTGCCTACCTTTTGTAACTTTTGTTCTTCGAGAGGTATTGCTCATGTCCATTTTATTCTAGGTGTGCGTGCGCTAATGTGCACGACCATCAGATTTTTTGCCTTAGCAGTATCCAGGGTTGGCTGTAGTGCCCTCTTGAGTGCCACACTCATGTGTTGGGTATATTAGGAACTGCCCACTCCCTACACCCTCTCAGTTCCTTCTTGCTGACTCCTCCAACAGAGGGATAGGAGGGTGAGTAATGGAATGGACATGAGCAACACTGAGAAACAGTTACAAAAAGGTAGGTAATCATTTTTTCTTTGAGTGCTTGCTCATGTTGATTCCATTCTAAGTGATTCAAAAGCAGTATCTTCGGAGGTGGGCTCAGAGTTCAGTCTAGCAGCTTGCAGTACTACTCTACCGAAGCCAGCATCATCCCAGGGCTGCTGAGTAAGTGCACAATGGGATGTGAACATGTTGACGGATGACCAGGTGTCCCCCTACAGATGCTCTGGATAGGCACTTGGGCTAGGAAAACTGCCGAAAAGGCTTGCACCCTGGTTGAATGAGCAGTTATAATCACCGGAGGTGGAATCGTGACTTGATCGTAACAGCAGTGAATGCAGGTAGTGATCCAAGAAGAAATTCCTGGAATGAACACTGGACAACTTTTCATCCTGTTGGCCACTACGACAAATAATTGTGTCAACGTGCAGAATGGTTTAGTCCTTTCAATGCAGAAGGCTAGTGCCCTCCTGAAGTCTAGGGAGTGCAATCTATGCTCCTCCTCCAACTTATGTAGCTTTAGAAAAAAAAAGACAGGTAAGTAAATGTCCTGGCCCATAGGAAACGGAGACCACTTTGGGCAGGAAAGCTGGGTATGGCCTCAGCTGGACCTCGTCCCGGCAGAAGACTGTATGGGATGGCTCCAAGGTAAGCACTCTAATCTCAGACACCTGGTGGGCAGATGTTATCGCAACGAGTAACATGACCTTCCAGGACCAGAGAAGGAGAGAGCAGAAAGCCGGAGGCTCGAAGTGGGGTCCAATAAGCCATGACAACACAAGATTCAGATGCCATGGCTGAAAGATCTCCAATGTGTGGATAAAGGCGCTCGAGGCCCTCGAGGAACCTAACAGTCATGTCCTGGGCATAAACCGACTTACCCTCAAGCAGCAGACAGAAGACCAAAACAACCACCAAGTGGACCCTGATAAACAAAAGGGACAGGCCTTCGAGCTTGCAGTCCAGAAGGTAATCCAGAATCAACTGCAACAAGACTTGCTTGGGCTGAATACCTTTATTCGATGTCCAATAAGCAAACTACTTCCATTGGGCCAAGGAGGTCATTCTGGTGAAGAGTTTTCTGCTGCCCAACAGGACCTGCTGGACAGCAGCCGAGCACTTCTGCTCCTCCGCATTTAACCATGCATCAGCCAAGCCGTCAAGTGCAGCATCTCCAGGTTCAAATGCAAAAGACTGCCGTAGTTTGGGACAGCAAGTCCGGCCTGAGTGGCAGCCATAACAGAGCAGCCACTGAGTGGTCCAGCAGAGTGCCAAACCAGCACTGGTGCAGCCAAGCTGGTGCTGAGGATCACCTTCGCCCTGTCCTGCTTGATTTTCATGAGGACTTTGTGAATCAGTGGCACAGAAGGGAAGGCATACAACATAACCCCTAACCACAGGAGCAGGAAAGCGTCTGACAGGGAGTCTCTGTCGATCCCCCAGAACAAGCAGAATATGTACTGGATGCGAAAAGGTCCACCTGAGGAGTTCCCCACCTCTGGAAGACGAAGCTAGCCACTTCCAGATGGAGGGACCATTTGTGGCAAGACAAGAAGGTCCTGATGAGGTGATCTGTCAAAGCATTCCTGGCCCCGGGGAGGTGTGGCTACAAGGTGGATGCTGTGTTGTATACGGGAGTTCCAGAGCCTGAGGGCTTCCTGATAAGGGGCAGACAACCTGGCCCCACCTTGCTTGTTGCTATACAACATAGCCAGTGCATTGTCGGTCAGGACCTGGACCACCCTGCTTTTTACGTGAGATAGGAAAGCTTCGCAGGCCAGGCAAACTGCTCAGAGCTCCCTTACGTTGATGTGCAGGGAGCAATCATGACTGGACCAATGACCTTGCGTGCTGAGCTCGCCCAGGTGGGCTCCCCACCCAAGGTCCTAGGCATCAGAGGGTCACTGGCAGGGATGGAGCCATGAAGGGAACCCCCTCCAACACCGATGCAGGATTCCGCCACCATGTGAGTAACGACAGTACATGAGCCAGGATCTTGATCACACAGTCCATGCTCTGTCTGTTGGGGACATAGACCAACACTAGCCAAGCCTGTAGGGGGCCTGAGGCAGGGCCACACATGCCTCACTATGTAAATGCAGGCCACCATGTGGCCCAACAATCATAGGCAGTGAGCGCAGTGGTAAGAGGATGGGCTTGCATGCATGAGATCAGGTCTGCCATGTCTTGGAACAGAGCTTCAGGGAGGAAGGCTCTGGTCTGAGTAGAGGCGAGGACCACTCCAATGAACTCAGCATTGTACAGGCATTCAGACTGATGTCTTCTCATTTATCAACAGCCTCAGCTCACGACAGTTGGAGCAAACCAGATCAGGATGCCGCTGCACCTGAGAGACCATGTGAAACTAACATCTTGAGAGACTTGTTGAGGCGGCGCAGGTCCAGAAGGGGTCTGAGGCCCCCTTTTGCCTTTGCAAGGGGCCCACCACCGCTTGGTCCAGAGACAAAGATGACTGCACAGTAGGGGGAGGGTCTGCTTCCCCTTGCTCGTCCGTGGATGGCTCCTTGGGAGTTGGGGCACGCTGTGTTGCCCCCGCGTCGGATTCGGCACTGTGTTGCGACTCGGGTGCTGGATATGCTGGGGGCAGCTTGTCTGATGCAGCCTGGGAGGAATGGTGAGACTACGGGACCAGCATAACAGGTACACTCCATGGGTTCCGGTACTGCCACTGAACAGGCTATTGCCCCTGCCTCCACCCTGTTGCTGCAGGAGCTGCACCAGTCTCCTGGACTGGTGGCGATTCACCTTTTATAGGCAAGGGGCTCAACTCCCTTTCAGGCTTAGACCACTGCCCTTCCGGTGACAAGGTCAGAGCTATAGATGCCTGAATCTGCCAACTGACCCTCATGAGCAACTGGTAAGGAGAGGGCAAAGACTGGTGCCCGCCAAAAGAGCAGTACCGGGGAGCTGGAGACAGTGCCACAACCTGGAACAATCCTGCACCGGGGGTAATGGACATCTGGGAGACTGCCTAGGCAATGGTGATCTGCGTGCGGCAAACTCTGGCAGGAGACCCAGTACCATGGGTATGTAGATCAGTGTCGCGACTCAGGTGTCCTCTGCCTCTCAGGCGGAAACCTTGGCATTAGGAACCTGTGTCTTCTAATCAGGATAGAGGCTCCGGTGCCAGGATCCAAGGCCTGCAGTCCAGGGATCAGGGACGCTCAGCTGCTTTAGGGGGCGGTCCCATACCCAGCTTGCCCGTAGATGCCAAGGCCTTGGCCTGGTCAGTCGCATGGCTTGGCGTCTGTGGTGCCATTTGGCCTGCTTGCTCTTTGGCCGTCAGGCCCACTTTAGGCACAGATGACCCAACTAGGGGCTGGGACCTCCTGCTGCTGCCAGGAGTCAAGAGGCAGGATCCTGGCTGGACTAGGAGGTCTGACCTCAGTGGTACCCCCAAGCAGCTCTGGGTCAGGCACACGACCAGACACAGGTCCTTTGCCTAAAGCCCCTTTTTTCTACGATGCTGGTGGGCCAATTGACTTCAACCGCTTCTTAGGCGCCGGGAAGGGGAATGGTGCTCGGAGGGTACCAGTGCCAGTGGTGCACAACGTGCTGACGCCGAGGTGCTGGGCATGAAATCTGAACAAAAGTACTTTGAGGTAGGACGAAGTGCAGCCTCCATGAGGAGGGACCTCAAGCGGATCTCTTTCCTTTCCGAGTTCGAGGGTGAAAGCTTTGGCAGATCCTGCACTTGTCCTTTTTGTGGGACTTACTCATTTAGTGACCTCCACAAGAGCTGTTTAAAGTGTTTGGGGATCAGCCAGCTGCACAATGAACATGGCTCAAAGCCAGGGGAACAGGGCATGCCTTGCTCTGAGGGGAACTCCTAAACAACTACTCTAACATTTAACTTAAAAGGTCTAACTAAGTACCTATCAACTAACAACAAAGGAGACAGAACAATGGACTGTAAGAATTCAAACGCTTTTGCCAAGCAAGACAAGGCACTCCGACCAACCGTCACGGGCGGTAAGGAGGAACTGAGAATATGAGAATATGAGTAAGGTACAGATGGTAAACAGCTTTTAGAAGGGCATAACAAGCCTAACAAGCTATGTGGAAGAAGGCAGACACATTTGAGAGAAGATGATGATGAGAGGAGGCTGGAAACAGCTAGAAATTTTTATTTTACCAACACAGATATACTAGTACTTTAGAAGTGCAGTATTCTTTGGGCTATAAACACTCAGGCATATTAATAAGCTTTCCCAAGCACTAGCCCTCAACCAGTAATCAAATCAGAGAGAAAAAGATTCCATTCCTTGCAAACAGCTAGCCAAACAGAAATGTTAAGTAAGGACTAAAATATACCAAGCATATTACAAATGTTCTTTAAACCTGAAGGCATAGCCAACCCAAATTTTTCGGACAATGAGAATCTGAGTCTCACATAGTAGCTTATTTGGTTTAACAATTTAGATAATTAAACTTTTTTAAAAAATAGTTTCACCCTCCGATATTAGGACAAAACATGCTTTTATGATTGTCCTACAGTTCTACAGAACGTCCTACAAAATTAAGTTTAGAATTTTTAAAATACTCTTTGTACTAATAAGTTTTCTTAACTGTTTTTAGTCCTATTATTCAAAACAGGACATTTTTTTAATTGTTTTCAAAACCAAAATTAAGAACATAAAAAATGGTTATACTTTGTCAGACCAATGGTCCATCTAGCCCAGTATTCTGTCTTCCAACAGTGACCAATGCCAGGTGCTTCAGAAGAAATGAACAGAACAGGCCAAAAAAATGAGTGACCCACTAAGGCAGGCTCCTTGCCTGCCTCAGCCCCATGACACTCCCAGAAGCAGCTAGCATGCCCCAGTGAGAGGGGAGATTGTCAATACATGCTCCTCCTGCCTGCAAGCTCCATCCACTCAGCTCCCAATAGCTGGGAATGGGGAACTGCAGTCAGTGGGAGTTGCAGAGGCAGTGCCTGCAGAGGGGCAGCACACAGAGCCAAGTTTCCCCTCACCAGGTGCCACAGGATATCATTGGCACCTTCCACGCCGGGGGGGGGGGGGGGGAGGAGAAGGGAGGAAACAACATGGATGGACGGACAGGCAGGGAGGGAGGGTACGTGTCTTACCCCACTGTACCACCACCTGAAACAAGTACCACCTGGTGGAAGCCCACACCCCAATCCCTAGCCCTCACCCCCTTCCTGGAACCAACACCCCGAACCCCTTCATGCACCCCAACACTTGCCCCAGCCCCCTCCTGTACCCAAACTCCCTTCCAGAGCTTGCACTTCTCATACCCTCCCACAAACCACCTCCCTACCCCAGGTTCAGCCTGGAACCCCCTCCCACACTCCAAACCCCTCTGCCCCAGCCCAGAGTCCCTACCCGCTCCTGAACCCCAACCACCTGCTTCAGCCCAGTGAAAGTGAGTGAGGGTGGGGGAGAGCAAGCAACAGAAGGGAGTGATGGAGTGAATTGGGCGGGTTAGATCCTGGGTTGCACTTACGTTAAAAAAAGTGATCTTGTGAGTAAAAAGGTTGTAGGCCACTGGATTAGTTATACTCAAGTTTTGCTAGAGCATGAGTGCAAATTTTTCTTACCTTCAGCAATTGCTCCTAGAACCAAGATACCTGATTCTTTGACCACCCATTCTGGATGAAACAGCAGTTCTTTCAAAAGGGGCAAAATGTGTGGCAGAAGTTCATCACGAAATACATTGGCAAGGACATCTAGTGCAGCAGCAGAACACTTCCCTGAGAATTAATATATCGTAAATCTGAATATATTATATCAATTACTACATTGTGTCTCCATTTTAAACTACCTTAGCCTCACACTAACATTTTAAGGCAATAGCGGGAGCAGGGCAGCAAAGCTTCTGTTTCACTGTAGTGTGTAAAAGGCCCATTGTATTCTGGAACCACAAATAACATTCCAGGGAAAAAGTGGCACTGCATTTATGGGCTAGAGAGCTATGGACAGGCAGCTTTTCTACTCAAGATCAAATAAATATCCACAGAACAGAGATTAACATGTGTGGATTAGTTGCAGGGAAAAAGTGTTCCATTTCACAAAATAGTTACCATTAAGCAACCTCAAAATGGAGCAAACACTAAAAGTGGGAAAGACTAAGTTGTTAGTGAGACGAGTGATATGCTTCAATTCTCATGAAATAGTTTTAAGCTCCTACCAAGTACAAAGATTTCTATCATAATTTTGTACAGTAACTCCTCGCTTAACGTTGCAGATCGTTTTGTTTTAAGTAGCATTTTTCAGGAACAGATGTATAACTAATCAAATTTCCCCATTAGAATTAATGCAAATGGGGGAGGGTGTTAGGTTCCAGGGAAATGTTTTTCACCAGACAGAAGTCTAATATACAACAAACACAGGAATAATGATTATGAAGTTTGGTTGAGGTGATGGAGTCAGAGGGCGGGATATTTCCCAGGGAATGCCTTGCTGCTAAATGATGAGCTAGCACTTGGCTGAGCCCTCAAGGGTTAAAGCATCGTTAATGCTGCATTGTAAAGTGAGAGGCTACACAAATGAAGGGACGACACACAATAGACGCATGGCAGCAGCTGGAAACATTCTCTGCAGAAACTGAACGTGATGATGAACCCACGCTATCCCATTGGAGCGCACCACTCCCTCCACTTTCCAAACTGCCGGAGGGTGCATGTGTTAGCGTGAGTGACGCGCACTGCTCCTTTTGACTCCACTCTAAGTACACTGCCTTTTTAAATAGATCAGTAAGTTGAGACAGCAGTTGCTGGCAACAAGCTCCCTTCGTCCTGAGTCCTGTCCCCTCTGCAGAGATGGAGTACAGGAGCAGGGGACACCCTGACATCAGCACCCCTCTTTCCCCCCCGAACCCTCTCTCCAGAAAACAGGAGGATCCTGGGAGCAGCTCCAAGGCAGAGGGCAGGAGCAGTACACAGCAGTGGGGAGAGGGACACCTGAACTGTCCAGCAATTGATAGCCTACTGAGAGGCTGCTGCATAGGGAACTTAACAGGGCTGCCAGCCCACCCTGGTTCCAAGCTCCCACCAGCTAGCTCCAATGGGCTGCTTTTCCTGCAAGCAGTAGACAAAGCAGGTGGCTACCAAACAACATTATAAGGGAGCATAGCACAACTCAGGGGTTAAAGTAAGCCGGTACAGCTTTAACATTGCTGCCCCTTTGCGTCCCCTTGCCCGTCGGCAACCCTGCTGGGTCTCTATGGGGCGAGAGGGGGGAGGAGATGTTAAAGTGCTGCCACAGCAAAGGACCCCGCTTAAAGTGCTACTGCAGCAATGCTTTAATGTTATTGCCCTTTTTGCCCCCCCGCCCTCCCATCCCAGACACTGCGAGGGGGAAGGGGACAAAAAAGGAGCAGCTGCCCCAGGGCTAATGATTTAAAAGGGCCCCGGCTGCCACTACCACAGCAGCAACCAGAGCCCTGGGCCTTTTAAACCACTGCTGGAGCCCTGGGTGGCGTGGGTCTGCCAGTGTAGAAAGGCTGTCTGGGGAACACTTGACCAGCCCCGCCCCTTTCGCCCAAGGCCTGGCCCCCGTATAAAGTAAGTCTTCAGCTTTACTTTCACTCCTGTCAACTTAAAATGATCATGTTCTCTAATAGATCAATAGTAGACATAACAACGAAACAATGTAACCTGGGACGTTAAAGTGAGGAGTTACTGTATTTGGAGTATGACAAACACTTAAATCTAAACCAAAACTATAGCATATATATTCATTCAACCTGCTCAGATACTAAGAAAACAAGTTGCTGACCAACCTTTTCAAACCATTTACTTTCTAATCTGCTATATACAGAATCAGCAATTCTGAGATTATGCAAGCAGACAATAAGAGGAAACTTCACATTTAGTACCAGCATATTTCCAGTTCAGGAACAATTATACGACTTTTTAGTCAGCTAAATAAATAAGGATAACTATTCCACTTACAGTAACGAATGCAACAAAATCAAAAAAGAAAAATCCAGATTAAACTGTATTTTATAGCAATATACAAGCTAACATCTGGACTGTCTCTGGAAAAGATCAATCATGAGCCTGAATTGACGTTTGGCTTCTAAAAGTGAAAGGAATTCCTGGAACATGGGTGTTGCACATTATTTTGTGATATACTTGACAATTTTCTATTTGCATCTAGATTTTTAAACAAAATATTCTGTGTTTTACTTAGAGACCCAGTCACAGCTGCCAACTTTCACGCAGTAAATAAGCACCCTGACTTTCACAAGAAGCCAAAAATTAACCTAATCCCATTTCAAAACAAGGCCAAAACAAGCCAATCCCTAAAAAACCCAACACTATGTAACTAGAGCCCCTGGCCTGCAGTCTGGGACTGTGATGGGCCCGCTGTGCATCCCAACTCTCTCCCCCACTTAACCCCACTTGCTGGGAGCTGATCACCAAACAAAAAAAACCAGCAACATGCTACAAGTCAAAAAACTAGCCAACAAGCAATTCACATGCCAATTAAGCCAAAAACAAACCCAAGTTCTGTTTTTTTTTTCCCACGGGTTCAGCATGTCTGGCCCCAGTTACTAGAATCCATGTGTTATCTGATAATCTCAGCTTGCACTTAAATTTCCAGCTCTCCAGGGTGGTGGGGGAAGGGGTGGGGAAACCCACATACAAAAACCTTGAAACAGAATTTTTCCAGCAGCAGGGAGGCAGAAGTGGGCATTCTTGTTTGCAGCTCTCCATGGTGCATTCCAGAGGTGGTAGATCATTTCTATGACCAGCAAATGGGGGACAGGGGAAAGCATCTCACTCGTGGTGAGGATAACAAATGCTACCTGTATGAGCAGCCAGAACCAGCTCAGCAAGATGAAGCAGCACATGACACTAGCCAGCCTGGCCCAGGTCAGGGATCAGAGCCTGGCCTGTACTAAGGGTTCTCAAACAGTGGGCCGTGCCCAAAAGGTGGGCCACAACAGTCCTGGGTGGTACGCAGGAACCCAGTTTCAGAGAGGTGAGCAGCAACATCAAGCACTGTTCAGGTCAGTTTCCTCACACGGGTGGGGTAAAGAGAGGGCAGGAGAGCTGCTCCTGACACTTCACAGCACAGGCCACGTGGGGAAACCGACCTGGATGCACAGAGCACCTGACATTGCCACACCACCCTGTCCCCAAGCCTGCTACGGGGGGAAAGAGGTATGTTGGGGGGGGGGGGGGGGAAAGAGTAGTGACACTAGGCACTCTGTACACCCAAGTCAGTTTCCCCATGTAGGCTGGGTTACAGCTGCCGAGCCCTCCAGGATCAGGTAGGTGTAAGCCCATGGTGTCCACGAACTACTGGGTGCCAGTGGCCAGAGTGACCATATAGGACAGCAAGGTGCATACAGCCAGAAGGAATGGAGCTGTCCCCATTGTGCCAACTAGAGACTGAGTGCACGGATGGGCCCCGCAGCAATGACACCCCCTCAGACACAGCCCCTCCCTGCACCCTGAGCATGACACCCCCTGCCTGCACACAGCCCCTAGCAACCAAACACCCCTCTCAGCACACAGACCCTAGCTATCCACTGTGTGCACCTTGAGCTGGCTGAAAACAGAAGATATCAGGTTGACCCTCATTAACATATGTTCCCAGACGGAAAAACTGTGCAAGGAGAAGCAAGCACATCCATCCCATTAGGAATACTCCTGGTCTGTAAGTTATTTTATATTTTTATTTACAATGCGATTCTTTTCTAATTAGTAGAGAATAGGGCTGAGTCTTTACTTACACAGCACAATAGTTTAGATTTCACTTAAAAATATTGAAAACACAATACAGTGTTCAAAGCTGGATAATATTTTGTTTTAAAATCAAACAGCACAATGTGTTCCAACAATTTTGTTAACATTGTTGTGTTGCTTATTGTTCAGTTTTATACAAAACTGCTTTCCCTGTTTGAACATCACATTTAGCTCAACTTTTTAAAAGTATCATTCTACTAAATCTGTTTCATTTCAAAGGTCTTGAAGCATTTTTTTGAGTGTATATTGCTAGCGATTTCTATCATTACAATTGTTAACAGTAAAAGGAAAGGTACATTGTTTATTACAGCATTCTAGTTTATATTTAGATAATTAAAATTAATGATTTTCCTCAAGAAGCATTAATAGTGGGCTCTGGTGCCTACTGCAGCTGCATGGGTTTAAAAAAAAAAAGTTGGCAAATCCCTGGCCCAGACCACTGATGCAGTTTCTGGCTGGCTGGCAGGGGCAGAGGGGTGGCACTGACATGCCAATTATGAGTCCTAGCCTTGCCCATAGTGGCCCCAAAAGACTTGGGAGAGACTGCAGTGCCAGCCTGCAAGGAGCTAAGACCAAGATCCATTCCCGCTTCAGGACCAGCACCAACGCTAGTTGAAACATGAGCAAGGGTATGTGGAAGCAGAGAGATCGGAATGAATCCCAGTCACAGCATCAGCTGATGAGAAGCTGAGACATCTCCCCTGGCCCTACATGGACGCTGTGGGGTGGGGCAGGGCTTCTAGTAGCTTCAGCGCTGCTCCCTTTCCCCCCCGCCAGCCAGAGAAGCAGTAAACCAGCCTGGACTGGAGCTGAGGCCCTGATCCCTGCCCTGGGCCCAGGTCAGCTGGCACCAAATGATTCGTTTACTTGCTGAGCTGGCTCTTGCTGTTCATCCAGGTGGCTTTTGTTACCCTGTCCATCAGCAAGACATACATCCCCAGCCCCATCCTCCACCCCAATTCCTTGGGATAGGATGAGATCAGCCCAGCTAACCACCCAGCACCTCAGAAGGGAGGCAGAAGCCCTGCTGATGGAAAAATTCACAACTCTTTGGGAGGTGGGGGACTCTGCAGCATACATATCCCCTGAACACACATTTACCCATGACACTGCAGGAGAATTTAATAATAAAAAAAAAAATCTGTGCTTTTCTCAGGGCCTTAAATATAAAAAGATTAAAGCACTAAAAAGTTACTTAATGCCCTGTCACGTTCAGCACATCAGCCATGGTTTGTGGTGTTGTAAGACTTTCTGGAACTCAAATTCCTTGTTTTCCACTAAGTGAGGAGAAGGATAAAACTGGAAAGTCTTCATTAATCTGAGCAGAAACAACCAACGGATCCATTTCCCATACTGACCAATTGAGGCAAATATACACTAGTTACAAACGAGAATTTAGCTATAAAGCAGGGATTCTTTTTAAGCAACAGAAAGGAGTCCCAAGCAATCAAAGGATTTCAAGAATGTGAACAGAGCTATCCCAAAATTAAAAATCTCAGCACTTCTGTTCAATGCACTAAAACACACAAGGAGTCAGAAAGGAAGGATTCTGAATTACATGAGCTGTAGAGTTTACACTACCTAACATAGTCATTTGACTTACTTAAATTCCAGTCAGAAATAGTATCATCATCATCAAGCTCATCATCATCGTCATCATCTTCCTCAATACCATCTTCTTCATGCTGCTGAGCCACTGTCCGTGAACGATGAAAACGAGGCCTTATGTCCTGTTCACTATCTGGAATAGCTTCATCTTCTTCAACATCCCCCTGTTAAAAATGAAACATTAAGCATGCTCGCAAGTTATTATACCATCAGCTTATGAAACAGTACAGCCATCTTGCCCAAGACATTTTAAAAACAGAATATAGTGGGTAATATGGTCAGGAAAACTATTGGCAACTTCTTCAGATTCATAGCCACTTCAGGGCTGGCCAGCTGACCAAAAGGGCCACTAATTATTCCTGCATTCTTGTCTAGCATTCTTTCAGAAACATGAACAAAGAGGTAGGGAAATCCTTTGTATTATGCAGTAATAATTCTAGTTCTGTGGTAGAATGGATTAATGAGCGCAACTTCTTAGCTATATTCCATACTGTACAAGCTATTTCTGCTAGGTAGAATCTGCCCTAGCACAGTAATTTAGAAATTAATAGTCAAATGAATACATGCTTTGAGAAGTAAAGTGAAATTGTTGCTCACCTTCAGCAGAATAATATCTATTTCTGAGTACTTCATACCATTTACTAACACAGGTATCAACCTACAAAGAAAGGTTTTAATATGTATGTGTTAAAAAAAAAAAAAAAAACACAGTTCAGAAAACTGTCAATTTTCAATTTCCTGAGCCAAATTTTGTTTTTAGAAACTGGTTTATATTGATCAACAGGCTAAAATTTTCCAAACCTACCCTGAAGTTAAGCTCCTAAATAAAAAAAGGGGTCTGATTTTCTGAGGTACAAGCATCTGGCTTTGAAAGTTTCTGACATAAAATTTTGACTGCATATTACAAAATTTCTAATTTAAGCCAAGATAATGTATTGAATAATTGAGGAAAAACTAACAATTTAGTTTTAATCATGTTGTACATTCGATAAAATCATGTCTTAACTGAAAGTTGGAACATTTTCAACGTCATAAAATTATGCT